>NC_135005.1:3357457-3668486 GCF_051020985.1 Nomia melanderi
ATTCTGGATTTGAACGTTCTCGATGTCACCTCTGGGGAATTTCCCTGTGCGAATCGTAGCGATAACCCCATAATTTGTCACGCTGTAACGCGGGTATTTTCAAAGTATTATAATGACTTTTCTGAAAACATGGGAATAAAAGCAATTATGTCACGCGGAGTTTTTCGATACTGTGATAACACTTTTTTAATAAAATCATTCTTCAGCTGATTTTGTGGTTTGTTTCATCTTTTGCTTTAGATTTCTACTGAAAAGTTGATTATTGCTTTTGTAACTTTAAATATTATCATAAAAATTGTAATAGTATTCAGGTAAATTTTAAGGTAAAATTTGGTTAATGTTTTTTGAACTGATAAATTATTTAATGGAACTTCGGGGAATATGAAAGTTTATTTAAATTCTGACTTTGAAGGGACGTTTAACGAAACAAACAGCATAAAATAAAATACTAAAATAAAATTAGATTGAACATTACATTAATCTTCATATATTAACCTGTATGAAGGTCTATGTTTTCAAAGTTTATTATGTATTAGTGTTTACATTTTAATCATTTTATGTAATTCTTTAATGCTAGATAAAATAATTTCAGTTAATTTGTAAACAAATTATGAATTTTTCGAATAATTTTTAAACCCCCATTGGCAGTATTTGTAAAGATTTAGGCTCAATTATGACTTCCAATATTAAGAAGCTGCTTCAGATTCATTAAACTAGTTAACTACATCGATTACCATGAGAGATTAGAATTTTCCAGTCGATCAAGCGATACGTGCACTGACTAGTAAACCGGCATCTCAAGCTTTAAGACGATAAAGTACTCTTCAGTAGATCGAGTCGTACGTGCACAGCCGTCTCGAAGAAGTTTCACTTCTCCAAGCGAGTAATTCGATTTTTCTTATCACCTATCGGCAGCGAAAATGTATGCAGATCCAAAATTTAATCTAAAATAATATGTAATTAATAATATGAAGATTTAAGGTTCTTTTTTTAAGATATCGCGAGAATCTAGATTTAAGATATCACCAGAAAAATATACTATCAGCCATATTACTTTGAGATGGTTCGTTTGATAATATTATTTATAACATTAACAAAATTTAGATTTTTTTCACAAAATCTTACAATTTTTATTCGAAACATTTGACGAAATTAAATTAGTATACTGAATATTTTAACTTATAAAGATTCCAATTTTCAGTTTGCCATTACTAAACTCTTCAACTTAATGCAAGTGTAGTAAATAACAGTTTAAAACAAAAAATTTGTTTTCACGAATGTGAATTTCCGTCAATCACTACGGTATATAAATTTATATAAAACGCGGACACGTATTTCTATTGAAAATGTTTGTTTCATGGAACTCATATAAATCTAATAAATCTAATAATCACACAGTGTTCTAATTAAATATAATTCGAACAGAATTTGCAGAATATAACTTTTTTATTTACTATTCTTCTATTTCAGGGAAAAATTTGTAATAATTTATTAGACTTTGTTAAACTATTATAGTGTATACGTGTGTTCTATAATCGTATTTTAGAAATAAGATATTTGATGTTTACAATATCAAAGAAATGTAAATAGCCATTGGCAATTGTTAATCCACAATGTTAATCCAATATGGTGTTGTCAAATGTTGGAAGAACAGATTTACGTTTACATTTGAAGGAGTATCTCGAATATCTCCATATATCAGAAGGCTTAAAGAAAACAATTTATATGCAGTGATCGATGCATGACGCAGTGATAAAAAGACATTGTGTTTTTTACAACAACAAATTTCTCCATTGAAGTATATATTAAGAAATATAAAATATATTTAGTTACAAAATTCATTATAAAATGAAATGAATTCGTGCGTAATATAAAACCGGTTACAAGGTAAGAGAATGTTATGAGAAAGATGTTCCAACTAGACAAGCAAAAGAGTGGAGGTGGAGAAACGCGCGGAAGAAAAGTTCAAAGAGTTGCTTAATATGATCCTGTACTTTTACCGTGAGAAATAAGCACGTACAATCATGCGTAAATGCTTCAAAGTTTCTTTGGTCCGTGAAATTTCGGCTCCAAGTTCAGTTTGCAATTTCGCTTTCACATCTTGTGATCATCGCTCAAAAGTAATTTATTGACGACAGGAACTATTTACATATAGGAAATAATTTCTGACAGTTACATTTCATTTTTTCGTTGTAAGTAGAAATGTTCTTGTATAAATGTTTATTCCATTATACAATACAATTATAAATCATTGTACTCGACGAAATGTTTAAAAATTGGTTATTAAAAATAGCTATAATAAAAATAAAATTCTAATTGATTTTTATTGAACTTTTTTTAAGAAAGTGTAGACTTTGATGAAACTTTAACAAAGAGTAGTTATAAAATTTAAGTACGTGTAAAATTTATCTATTGTTTATGGATCAGCAGATCATAACATTTCTTAAAAATGGGAGTAAGAAACATAGTTATTGGATCTTGGAAATTACTGTAGCTAAAAGAGCGGTATATGTAACCAAAATGCATAATAAAATTGAGTATTTTTTAATAAGGAATTCAACTGTTGAAGCAAATTCAAGAAAATTCCGTTCGTTTAGATAGTAGATTAAAAATCAGCAATCCCTTATTAATTTTTCTAATTAACTGATTATTCACTTTAAAAAATATTCATAGATGGATAATATAAATTAGTAAACTTTTATTCTTAATTTATAAAGAAATTATTGTTGAATTTTCTTTCCATTTTTTGTACATTGATGTTTTTAAACTGTCAAACAGGTCAATTATGATATATTCGATGATTATGTTACTACGTTACAGAAAAAGTATAAAATCATTGAAAATAGTAAAACATACTACAAATAAACGAAAAGTGACTTACTTACATGACAATTATTTTTATGAGAATTACATTGCACCCAAATTTCATGGAAATTTGCAAATGTCATCTTCACTGCATTCATTTGTGAGAACCTCTAATCTGATAAAATCATGGTTACGCATGAGGAAGTACAATGTATTCCATGTGAATCGTATGATTAGAGCATCAGCTGCATAAGTCAGTTTCGCTCAGATACATTCACAGTAGTATTATCAACTTCAGCAAACGGATTACGTCAAAGGATAAATTCTTCTTTGATATATGTCACTTTCAATAATTATATTCAAATAAGAAAGTAGTCATTTTGTAATTTCATTTTAAATTGTAACATTGATTTAAATAACTAAATTATAATTTTTCCTAATTGAGTGAAAAGTGGCATAACCAATTCATTTCTAATAATCAGCTGAGAAAAATTGGCAACTGTGGAAAGAAAGGAGTAGGAAATGTATAACATTCGTCACTCCGATCGAAATTCGCTGGATTTCTACGCAGCTCTTATTTCGACTATATCAAGCGTGCGAGCGCAAAGTATGTTACTAATACATTTAACTTTCCCTTGAAACCACAATCAGTCGTGAAATTACTGACGCGAAGCATCGCGAAACTCTTTTGAATTCTGGAGCACCGACACTCGATGTGAAACATGAAATATATTCCGTTTCCCGCTGTTTACATGGATCGTTAAATTTTCAGATTAATTAACTTTTATATAACCGTTTCCTGTCTCAGTAATTATGAAACCACCTTTTTGGCATTGCTTCCACTTGTTATTGCATAGTGGTTGCATTCTGGATGCAGTTCGTGAATATTGTTATAAAAAAATATTTTTATACTAATTTGCTCGAAACAAAATCGAATTGTTATAAATATTTACATATATTTTTCTAACAAAACATTTACATATATTTTTCTAACAAAACATTTACGTATGTTTTATTATGAAAACATTTAATTATTAGATTATTGAAACATTTATATGCAGTAGATTATTGTAACATTAATTTCCATTTATATAACTTTTATTGTTACCTTTTGATATCCTAATTTGTCGACTTGCTGAAAACAATTCAATATCTTCATTCTACCAGAATAATGACCCCAATTCGAATCACGATGCATGTATAATATAATACACACCTATGTATATTCACAGTGCAGCACCACGTACTACACCCCCCCGCCCGTCGCTCACACTCTCACTCACACACTCCCCCCCCCCCCCCCTCTATCCCCCTCTCTCTAATGTGAACCAATGTTTACCGGCACTATTAATTGTCGCTCGAATAATACAGGGTCTCTTTGACTTACTATACATAATAAAAGAGAGTGGGTAAGTAGAGATTGATTGACAAACCTATGCAAATATTCTCAATGGAGCATTATCAAACATTATTCAGTAATCAAAATCTTATCAACCTATCAATATCGATCTCAATACTTATATATTGTACCTGTGTACACCCTTATTAGGTTGTTTAATAATATTGTTAGATATTTATTATTAATACGAAATGTATCACAATATAACTGTTCTAACGAGACAACATGCACTATTCAAATTTATTATTTATTAAAATAATAAAATAATAAAAAATACTAAATACTATTTTATGTTTTAAATGGAAAGGAAGAAATAAATATGTTTATACGACATACATATTCGAATTTAGTTCAGGAATGTCTGTTATGAAAGAAATTCAAAATCTATCGTAATTGATTCATTGTTACACTGAATCACTAGTAACCTGTGACATGATTCCCTTTTCAGGGTCTGTTACTGTCATTCATCGGGAATAAGAAAATGAGGATTCTAAGATTTAGAATCTTCACTTTCAATGTAATTATTCTAATGGAAATGTATTCAAAGTATTCCCGCTCGAATCCTGCTCATTAAGAAATTATTCTTCCTGGAGCGTAACGAAATTGATCGTTTCGTAAGAAAACGTTCTCAGACATGACTTGCTAATTTGCAATCGTTGCAAATAACAATTACGGATACAAAGAATGTTATACGAAAGAAATATCTGATCGTTCGTAATCAGCGTCGTCGGAATCCGTCAAACAATTATACGGTAATGAGTTTTCCATGTTCTACATACAATGCATTCAAACCCGACTTATCACTAGACGTACCGACACTCTGTATATAGCTATTCCTATAGTAACCAGTTAAATAACTGATTACGAAATAAAGGTAAATTAATTAGACTAGGGGTGTCCAATCTGTTATCTACCTTGGGCCTCATTAGAAGAAGACGGGTTGTTATGGGCTGCACGTAAATTAACACTAAACATATCAGTTCTTTAACTACCGATCACATTGTTACAAAGGGAATACAAGTGATTGTTGATTTAATGCACAAAATAACTTTTAGGTAATAAGAAAAATATTATATATTCTCATTTGTTTTTAACGAGAACGGACAACTGTAGATATATTTTTGTATTTGGAAGTACCGTCCATTTGACCGAGCGTGATACGTTTAGTGTTAATAACACATGATACTTGTATTTATAGTACTGATAACGCTAGATTTACGGACATTTATTGTACATCGGTTTTGGAGAAACCGGTCTAATATAAGGTGAGGAATGAGTTTGGAATTATTTCTCGTTTAATTCCATATAAGTAGGAAAAGATATTCTAGGTTTCAATTTCGAAATAAAATTTGCAATCTTCTTAGCACCACAATAATAGTTATTAACATAATAAACGTACTATGTATATATGAGATTTCTTAATCGTCAAAACTAAAGAAAACTGAAAAAATAAAATTGAACCCTATATATGTATTCAGAGTCTATTACTTCATTTTATATAATTTCACATAAAGAAAAAGCGAACACGAAAGCACGCCACACAATTTTTTCATGAAAGACGTTGCTTCCGAGATAACGAGAGTTTGCATGACACACGTGCATTAGTGTTTGCGAGAAGTAGAAACGGTAAGTCACGAACACACGCGTCAGCAGAATTCTATTTATTTTTTTCACGTGGAATTGCATCCTTCCTGTTTCTACTATAATTTTTGGTACACCTTGCATGTTATTTAGCTGTCATGTTTACTTTTGTACATCACGTGTCGTACGGTTCCATTCGGATGGGTATCGTGATTTTACCTGCATTGTTCACCGGGTCACCTTCGGGAATATGGTTAATATTCGGAATGTTTGATAGGCAGTGTGTTAACACAGCATATTAAGCGCATACCTATATGCAATATTTCAAATATCACGTCAATAGAGAATTTCATGAAATATAAACGAAAGGAAATCATTATTTTCGACATATAATTCTATCTATATTCATGACATTTTAAAATGTCTAAAATATAAGGAAAGTTTAACGTAACAATGGTCAAAATGATACTTTCTCTGATTTCAATCACGATCAATCGGTCTTAACTAACGAAACAAGAATTATACTTTAAATTAGCTAGTACCTTTAAATAACAGAATCTATAGGACGAATTTCATTTTCTTTGTATAAAATATAGGATTGTGGTCGTCATAAATATGCGACTCCGATAGCGCAAGTATTAACGAAATTAGGAAAGATAAAATTGAAATATCTTATGCATCAACGTAACAATAGTTTCAAACCCCTCGCTAAAACGGGTAAACATCATAGAAAAATCAGTGTGCGTATGATTGACTGCGCCGCCCGTCACAAAACATCCATAGCTGGGTGGATCGACGCAGCAAAATCGTTCGAGGGCGTTTTCGCGGCTCGTCTGCAAGAAGCTCGTTAGCTAGAGGAACTTTATCCGCTCGTCGATCCAGGGACTCGTTCCGGCGCGCGGAGAAAAACGGTGCGGGTTTTCTTGCTGGCCAGAAAATCGCGTGATTTACCGTGTCGTGATCGCGGAAGAATTCGATCGAGGCAGGGTCGACGCGCCGTTTGCCGCGGCTCGATTTGTAAATTAATCTCGCAGAGCGTGACGAACGTTTGCCCGGGCCTCTTGCGAGATAAGCCTGCAGGATACGAGCCGGTGAGGTAAGAGGAAATTGTAACTGGCAGGAGAGAGAGAGACCGAGAGAAAGACGTTGAGACACAGAAATCGATGGAAGAGAGGGGACAAGGAAAGGGTGAACGTTGGAAAAGAGAGAACGGAAAGAGGGAGACGAAGCGAGGGTAGAATCATAGAAAGAGAAAGAGACAGGGGAAGTAAAGAGCAAGAGCGTAACGCGAGAGAGAGAGAGGGAGAGAGAGAGAGAGAGAGAGAGAGAGAGAGAGAGAGAGAGAGAGAGAGAGAGAGAGAGAGAGAGAGAGAGAGAGAGAGAGAGAGAGAGAGAGAGAGAGAGAGAAAGGGACTTGCATAGGTATGCACTTCCGCTCCGCGAGGTAAATCGAGTGCATTGCGGTGCAATGAGTATCAACTGCGTGCCGCTGAGTGCAGTGCCGCGTAATCCGCTGATGCGCCGAGTTACGAAATTTGAGGGTGTAACGATGTTTTCGCGCGAAACTCGGGCGAACGAGAAGCCGACGGCGGCGGAATTATTGGGATATGATATGCAGAATATTTTTCGACCGATCCTGCAATTGGATCAGTTTGTAGTTTTGGTAATTTGCGAGTGATACGTGTCTTCTTTATGGAAATGAGCACGTTTAATTGTAGCAAGCAATAAATCGATTGGTAATGAATTTGGTGATTCTGTAATGCTTCTTTAATATATAAACCGTGGGTTTTATAAACTCATTGAAGTTTGAGAACTAATTAAATGCACAGTGAACAGATATAATATATAGAATAAGTAAATAAATAGATAAACGTAAAAGTTTATATTTGCATAAACATCTGCAGTCTGTAAGAGAATTTGAATGAATACTTATAAGAAGACGATTGTGTTCTGTATTCATGGAAGTAAAGATATTTATATATATTTGAAAAATATACATAATGTAAGTTTGAAATTTCAGTGGGAAGTGTTTATTTATTTTTGAAGTTCTAATGCTTTAAATTTCTTCAATATAATATTTCCAACTAAGACATTTTTATATTTAATATGTGAGTAAATTACTTTTCGTTGTAAGTTTACAGAAATAAATTTGTGAAAGTCATCGTGTAAAATGAATCCGTGTTTCGCTTTAAGGTTGTCTATAAACAAAGAAAGAGAAGTATTTTGAATCACACCTCGTACAGTTTTTGATTTTCTTAAAAAAGAATACCCCTGCACAGTAACTTTTATGGATATTGTTTCGTTCTTGAAAAGCATGTCGAACCTGTTTTGAGAATGGCTTTGGAAATCTTGGTATTTTTCAATATTTTATACCTCCGGAACATTTTGAGTGTCTTGAAAGGGAATTTCCATTCTACGTACAACAATATTCTCAGCAGATGGAAATATTTTATGCAATGGATGAAAATGCATTATATAGAAATACTGCGAATAAATACTTTTACGCTATTTATAATCTTTCAAAATTGCTATTTATTTTTGTTTAATATTTAACAAATTTTCCGTTAAAATAGTTAAGAATTATTAAACGATTACAAAACGGTTATAAACCGAACTAATTACATGTTTCTAGCTAAGTATATTCTGAAATTATTAAATGATGTTATAACGTATTGCGTTTCACATTCAGCAAAAAAAACTGAATAACTTCGAGATTTCATCATTATATTACTTAAATATATGTCTCATGGTTAGTCACTTTCTCCTCCACTGAATAAACATTCTAAAACAACCTACTTTTATCTGATTAAGAAAGTTTGAAAGACGTTTTTTAAGAATTCATCCGCATACTTTCAAAATGACGCATCATCTTATACTATGATTACTTTGTATCGAAAATAAAATTTAGGTTCCTTACTAAAAGATAGACTTATGAAATTAATTATTTTGTTAAATATGTAATTGAAATATCTGAAATATTTAATTATTGGTTTAGTTAAGATTTTCAATTACAATTTATGGACGTTTTATTTTAAAAAACAGATTTTGAATACATTGATATACCTAGTATGTCCATTTTTCTTGCTCTTGGATATTCCTTTTTTTTAATAAGAAGGATTATATTCAATTTTTGAGAATTTAAAACATTGTAACATAATACCTAAGATAACTAAAAAATATTTGTCTGTGCTTCAGTGACTCTAATTATATATTATTACAAATTCCATCAAGAAATTGTTATTGTGCCACGTATTCTGATATTTTATTTAAGTCTCATTTACACTAGGAGGTAATGAAAAACAAAATTTTCTTTCTGGCTGCATTCTAAGATTAACTTTTAAATCCGCCTCTTCTTTGTTACACACATTTATATAATTATTGCTATGCTACAGCTATTGTGTATTTTTGCTATGTTACGAATTTTCTACATTTGTAAATGCAAAATACAGTGGAATAAAGGTCTTGGCTTATACCTAGAATGTTTCATTTCATTTTATTTCTCATTCTGTACAAACAGTTTGTAAAATTCTTCTAGCCAGTAAAGGTTAAAACTTAAAATATTCACACTTACGCATGATATATTTTCAAAACTACAGTAGGTCACCTAATTAAAAATGGATTCAAAATAGGAAAACTGAGTAGATCTGAAATAATGGAACTAAATAATCAAATTAAAAGTCATATAATTGCTGTTAGTCATAATTTAATTAAGAAATTTTCTGCATTCAGAAAACTGAATTTTTCTGCAAATTTAATAGAAAATCACAGAATCCTAAATGTTGTGCTCAAATGGATGCAATTACAACTCAGGAATTGGGCTCCTCTTACCCTGTCACATCAATAGATACACATACGTATGTACTGCTGTGATAGTGTTTACTCGAGGAGACGATTGAAGCGCTGCTAATTCTTGGATTAATGACATTACGCTCGAAAGGTTGATAAAGGTTCCATGTTGTCGAGCTTCCCTGTTTCTATCAGCTATAATTCTATTGTACCCGAATTGAAACCACCAAGTCTCTAATAGTAATTCTTCCTCCTAACTGTTTCGTAATACCACCAAACTGTGTTCTTTGCTCACAATAGCTTCATTAATCCTTTTCACTGTCGCAGTATCGCGCGACGTGATTTATGCCCTTCTCTGTGCATCACGTGTATGTGCGTGTGTGTGTGTGTGTGCGTGTGCCACTGGGAAGGACTTCGTGTAATCGTTTCACGACCTACAGGAAGTCAGACATTGAGCCATGGAAATGGAAACGGAAATCAGAGCGAAGTAACAGAAATTGATATTCTTGGCACCGTAATTGATTTTTCTTCAAATTTTAACCCCTTACACTATGATTTTATTCGTAACTCCACTCGTTAAGACTGTTTTATGATTAACGATTTACTAGAAAAAGAAAGGAACTTTATGCTTCTTCTATTTCTACGTTTAATTTGGAACATGATGCTTGATATCAGATAAACTATGTCTATTTTGAACTAACAAGAACTGAATAACATTTGCATTTATTAAATTTTTTTGAAATATTCAACACAAGTCAAAATCAATTAACCCTGGATAATTAAACTTCAATTAGTGTTACTCTGTAACTAAATATTCGACTTGTAGACCACAAATTAAAGACATAGATTTTTTATGTTTCTATTTATTTCAAACAAAGTATTTATATCGAACTTAAGATATGTATTATTAGTTTTTAATTAAAAAATAAGAAAGCGTTCAGAGTTCTCAGTTCTTAATTCAAATTCACAAAATTGACAAACATCGGTGGACTATTTAAATGAATGTTTAGCTATGTAGGATTACACAGCTTTCAAATTTCCGAGGAATATTTCAGTCTCAATTAAATTATAGATTTCATATATTCATAATATTTCAAATTGACAAAAGGTAAAAGCAAACTAAAATGAAAATTTAAATGTGATTTAATATAAATTATATTTTGAAGTGTCTATGTAGTCCTAATTGTTACAAGATAATGTATAAAAATAAAAATTTATATGAAGATACAAGTATCTTATTCTTATGTATCACATATCTCTCAAGTAAATAATGTTCTATTGAGTTGTTTATATTCTTAATTTATAGTACAGATATTAAGAAAGCACAAGCTACATTTGCGCCATACATAGTATGATTTTTTTAAACGGAGAAAAATTACTTTATTAATATATCAGAAAGTATTACTAAATTTTTAAAATAATTATAAACGTAATATGAAAATTTACGGCTATAAACTCTCCAATTTTTCTTCAACAAATCGACTACTATATGAATTTTCTGCATTTGTCACCGTTCAACCATAACAGATTCAAACAGTAATAATAATAGTCATTAATTATTTAATAACGTACCTTCTATTCCATATTATTATTCAGTTACTCACATTATTATTAAATTTTGATTCATCTCACAATGCCTAATTTCGAAACAATTTAGTAATCTCAATTGTAGACTACTACATCTTTAGCGAACATGTGAACCCACTCAATTTATAAGATAAAGTCGAGCGTCATGGCAACACCAAGGACGTAACATTTTATCTCGCGATCAATCTGGGCAAAAAGTAGTCATGCCACGAAGAAACGTCGAAGAATCGACTGACATGGCTTTCAACTTCTGAAGGTTCCTTTCCCAAAGCTGTACGACGAGTTTTTGTTCTAATCGATTAGCACGTACGAGTGTTAAAATCGACAGAACACTAAAATAACCCTGAACTACCAGATCCGCTCTCCCAATCGACACACGAGATTTATAACGACAGCGTCGAACGAGGAACGGGAAACAAGATCGAAAGAAAGGAATTCACCTCCGGGCTACGTCTACGACCCATATACTTGCCCGGTAAATATAGTTCCCAAGGTTAACAAACCGTCAGTGTTCATGGTTAGCGAAACATTTCCAAACTTGTCGTATTTTAGGGAACGACGAGCCTTCAAAAGCAAGGAAAGACGGTCAAAATCGAACGGGATCGAGTAAAAACTTGTAAATATTTTCCTACACGCAAATACTATAATATTTGAGATTCAATAGAGGTTTGTGTTTGGAATAGATCATATCGCGTTCGTATTACCGTCGACAATGTATCCAGCTTCCTTAGATAACCGTGTACCCGACAAACGAATCCAAATTTTATGTCTCCTTTGTATGAAAGACAGAAATTCTATGATTTTCAATTGGGGGAAATAAAATTTGTGGCTAAGATTGTATAATATAATATAGTAGTCCCGGCTGAGCCCACAATTTTATAGTGGGGCTACTATTATTATAGGTATTGAAAAGATGGATCTTCAGTAAAAAGAGAATTAGGAAACAATATCGACAACACGTAAAAATACAACTTAATACCACGAAGGCCAACACACGACTCTCTATCACGCACAAAAATGTTCTTCTCCGCTGTCTCTCACCAAAAAGTCCTTCTCGCACGCATTCCCACTCGCTTTTAACACACACCCCCATTCGCTCTGTCTTTCTCACCCTTGCACCCTTCTCACTCGCATCTTTCGTCCGTAGTCAAAATTCACGCACGCTTTCTCAAGGTTCAGTCGCTCAGTTCCAGACACTCTTCCTCGCATTCTTTCAGCCACTCGAGATTTTCTAAACGCAGTCACACTATTTTCTAAACATCCCGGCGCCGGTCCGTCGCAATACGACCTGGTCGCCCTTACGCACGCACAACAAACCACTCATCCTACAATAAATATTCTAGATACTACAATAATAATAAAATAAATATGTACATTTATTCCATATAAAATTCTGTCTTTACTTCACTAAAATTTGAGAATGTATTATACTTAAAAAATTCATTTTTTCTCTTTTCATATCACAATACAATATTATGAAAATAAATAGGATTAATATTACAACAGATATGATATTTCAAATTTTGGAAAATGATGTATTGGATAAACAATAATGTGATAAATACAAAATATTAATAAAAACAGTAATCCTGTTTATCACTACAGAATACCTGTTTGCCTAAAAAACTATGTCAGTGATCGAATTATGAGCTCGACCCGATCCATTTCAAACTCGAAGCAAAATCGAATAACGCGTACCAGACTACCATCGTGCTCCTAAAAAAAGTTTACCCCAGAAAAGGGTGGGTCATAAAAAATAAATGAAATATGCCGTGTAGGATCGCGAACAATGAATTTAAAAGGTGTCAACATCCTGATCCGGGGATGTATTGAAGCATAAGGGGACAGATTTATATCAAACGCAGGACCTTCGATCCATAAAGTACGGCAAATTACGGCTACGACGGAAGTTTATTGCACCGTCGAATGGTACGGAATAAATTCTCCATCGAGTATAGCCCGCAAAAAGCTGCTCGTATTCCCAGCGGCGCGCGCGGAGCGCATCGAAATAGAAAGCTATACCCGTTGATCGATCGATCCCCGGTTATCTAGCGCTCCGGTATCGGTCATTACGTCGATTACTCCGGCCTGATAAAAAATTCCAATCGCTCCCGATATTATCAGTATTACTCGAGCTCGTAACGCGGAAGCAAACCGGATGGCGTCGCTTCATCCCCCATACAATTTCCATTCGTTTGGAACGCGTGCCCATAGTCTACGCGTCTTCATTACCGTCATAAAACAGCATACAGAACGTCCGTCGCTACCGTTCGCGTATCTTTAAGGGGGTATTTCGGTTTGAAGATTTCAGGAAATCGGATTTTATTAACCGTTCTTTGACCATCCAGTGGATATGTACCTTTTATTTCTATATTCTCCAGAGCAATCACTTTATATTCTTGCGAACATATCGCGGAACTGCTACGAATCGCGATTCTTCGGACATTTCCACAACGGATTTATGTTTTCAAAATGAAAGTCAATGCAAGCAGTTTTGAATATTATGATCTGAATTACTGTAGACCTTTCGGATACACATACGAGAATTAAGTTTCAAAACAATGGATGTTTCTTCGTCAGCTTTGTTTTTCTCAGTTATAATATTTTTATTTGTTACATTACGCTTTAGTAGTTTTTCTGTTTGTTAGATAGTTTAATGTATAAGAAAACTACATTGTTATCACTAATAACGTATTTTGAATATTTTTACTATTATTCACTTTTGAACAGTTTATCCGTAAATGAATTATTATCATTGCATTGTTTAAATCCGACAGAATTCAACTGTTTCTCGTTTTCTTGTAATTAGTCCGCGGATATTTATAAACTTATAGTAACTTCTCCGAATTTCTCAAATTTATTGGATAAATATCTGAAAATTGTTAATAATCAATACAAATGCGAATTTTCTATTTTAAATCGTACATTTCTGTGTTAACAAATCTATAATATTTTGAGATAATCAAGAATTTGTATTTATTTGAAATTCTAATACGTACCCTTTAATAATACGTACCCGCCTTTTCAATTCCAATCGAACGATTTCAATTGGCAAAATCCATCATTATATAACATTCTTTCAAAAATGAATATCTACAGTTGAATACAGCCTTAACAAAATGCAGAAGCCCGCATTAAATCACCCATCAGTCTTCTCTATAATCCTACCGTTAACAGCTCTAGATCCAAATCCCCGTTAATACTGTCGTCAAATACCCCAACTCCTCTATCATGTTTCTCCAGCGTACACAAAACTCCATTTTTAATAGCCGCGAAACTAATTTCATCAGCGATCACGTTCGCGATTTCCATCGAGCACTTCCCGACCGCGGTAGTGGAGCGTGTCGGAGCGTGACAATCACACGAGAGAATCACTTTGATCAGCTTCGATCGTATCGGGCGAACTTCGCCGCTCCGGGATGACAGTTCACGAAGGACACGTACCGTTGAGTCTACCGGGAACGGCCTCCATCGCGCCGACCAGGAACACGGCCAGCAGCAGCAGCCTCGACATCTTGTCCTCGATCCCTCCGAAACGTCCTCCCGGTTAAATCGACCCTCGATGAACCATAAGTCCCTGGCGTGCAGCTTCCCGAACGTCGCGTCTGGGGATCGGGCCACATGAAAATCCCTCGATCACCGGCTCGGAGCTCGAAGATCGCGGCGACGGCGCGCGCGAGAAGGATCAAGGATCGACGATGCCGCGAGTAGCACTGGCAGAAAGTGAATGGAGACTGTCGCGCGCGCACGTGCACCACGGGAATTTCTCGGGCGTAGAGGTAACCGTGAACAGGCCGCGGCGCGGAATGCCATGCCACGGAGATCGGCGATCGTCGAACCGATCCTGGCTCTTTTTGCCAGCCGTTTTGGTGCCTCGTCCCGGTTTCGACAGTCGAAAACGCGACAGCTATTCGGTGAACGTGGCCTACACGCAGCTACGTATGGGACTTGCCAGTAGAACGAAAGGAGGGAATTCGCATCCCAAGAAATTTTTCGATCGAAAGCGACGCCACGGTATGGGAGATTTAGGAAACGCGGTCGGCAGCCAGCTGGAGTGGCGGGGCCGTATGTGAATTGCGGATTCGCGCAGACTGCCTTTCTGTGTAGTTGTATTGGGTTTGTAGGTTTTTCGGATCGTTCGACTTTGTTTTCGGGATTGAGTGGTTTTTATGAAACAGCTCTGTGTACGATTCAATGGGAGTTTTTAATTTCTGTCGTTCTACATTGACTTAGCTACCGATTCTTGTAAATGATTTAAGGTAAAAGCATTAATAGTTTACTGGTTAAAAAAACTATTCTACGTGAATAATAAACATTGTTTGAACAAAGCGAATATTTTGAAACAGTTATATCATCCAAATTTTATAGACATTTTTGAAAATTCAATACTTCCGTCAGAGATTGGCCATCCTTTAAAACGATAAAACTAGTAATTGACTATATGTTAGTTAACAGTTGACCATTTTTAGCAAAACTAAAAATGCTGAAGATGATTGCTTTAATATCGTTTATTTATAACGATTATGACAAATTGCAAGTAAAAAGACAAATACAAATGAAAAGAAGTTAATTCAATATTGAAAATTGGATGCATACAATTAACATCAATGAAATAAATTGTTACTTTTTACAATAAACAATTCAATTCATGTAAAGGTATTTTGGAGTCGGATCGATAGATGCTATATTATATCTATCGCAACTTTATCGAAAGATTATTACTGTTAAAAAACCTTATTTTTTACGTTTCCCTGAAAAATGGTCAACTACTAATACCAAGTTAATTACTGGCGCCTTTACCTTACTTAGGTTATGTCTGTTGTTGAAATGAGGTTATAGATGACAGTATTTATAGAGTAAGAAGGATTTGAAAGGAGCTATAGTTTGCAGAATGATTAATGTCTTTTTTTGGAATATTGTATAATATTCCTGTTAATGTCCTGAATATGTGATTAATGATAAATAAGCTGATGATAAATTGTTTTTACCAGTCTATAGACGGAATAAATGATAACGAAGGTGTTAAATTTTCTTAAACAGCCGAAAGGAGTTTAGCCAATCTAATATTTCCGATCCGCAATGTTGCTCAGCTGATACATAAACCCGCTAAAGATACCATTAGAAAGTTAAATTATTAAGTGTTAGGGTTAAGCGAGGTACCATTAAGGAGACTATTAAGCTCGGGATTAAACAAAGCGGAGCAAGCTAATAGTAGACTGAAATATTTTGCAACTACCTCAGGATTGAATAGGAAAAGTAGCTTCTAATGCTGTAATTGAGCAGTTTCAAGAAAGTCGCCAAATTTGTACTATAATAGACTGCTAATATACAAAACTATGTAGATTTCGATTTTGTTAATTTTATTACCGATCTGCAATTTTTAATATAATATAAAATATGCATACTAGTTTACCTATAAAAATGATATTTACTCTTATAATTATATTCATGTAAAAATTTATTTGATAGATGAAAACTAGCGTTGTCAATGAAGAACGAACGAATAAAGAAGACGTCGACTGAATAAAAAATGAAATAAACTCCTTTTTATCTATCAAATACTTCACTCATATCAATCTCACGAAAATAAAAATCCAAACAATGAACTCAAACATAGAAAAATAAATATCATAAAAATTTGAAAGTCACCTTCGTGAAATCCTTTCATGATGGATTCACGTTGAAAGTAGCAATTAATTCTTGAATATTCATGACGAAAGAAAAATGCTATAAAAAGATTGAAAGGTGCTCGAAAACGTACGAATGTCGGTTCGCGTTTGCGTGATTCAACGATATCTATCTTTCAATGGATATTTGCAGGTATGATATTCAATTAGAGCGGCGATCAGAACTAACTGTAGAAATACATGCTTACATGCCTGTGTTTTATAACGGAAACGTTTACATGCAAACGATCTGTATAACTAGGTTTAATAATTCACCAACGATACAAATAATACAATTCATTTTTAATTCCTCTTCAGAATCACTTATCGTATCACAAATTCGACTTCATAAAAGTTAGAAGGACTAAAATTATACAACTGCCAGAGCTGCACTATAGAAGCATCAAACAAAGAAATTCTATCGGCGCTTTAGTTCGATACGCTTCTCTTAGCTTATATCGCAGCTCTACTGTAAACATATCCTAAGAATACGTTTGCAGTGGAGCTATGACACCAATTAAAAAGGCGTCGATTCACAACGCTTATCGTTGGTTAATTACGTGAACGTTACCCTTTTCATTGCTACAATGTAAACACTTTCATTTAAAACAAAAGTGCAGCAGGACCACGATCAATCGATTCAATATTTCACGCGATATAGATCGTTCAGCGTCTTGATTATCCACGGACTCGATAATTCGAATTCTGAGATTATATCTTAGAATATATACGATGAACTTTGCAAATCCGTTTCGAAGAATTTTTCCTCCAGTCTCCATTTATATAGGCTGTTAGTTACCTAATTAAATCGGATAATCGAGATTCTACTGTATGTACTTCCTCCTTTCGCTCCCATCGCTGCTTTTACCGAGTATCACAGCTCCATCGTACGGCCAAATCTAGACAATGGGTTTGTGGGAAAATGTAGCGGCGATTGTTTTGGAGTAACTGAGAAACAAAGTTCCTGTGCATCATGAAAATAAAGGTAGCAGAATTTTACGTCTCCATTATTCCAGAACAATCGCAGCTGTGACGTTTTCCCGCAAACCGTTCGTGTAGTGTTGAGAGATGTCTTGACGTCTAACGGAACGGCACAGGGACGGGACAGGTCTCTCGCTGAGTATTTTGTTTATCGTTTTGATTGGCTACGCCTAAGATGTAGATGAGATGGACCGATCCCATTCGTATCAAATATCTATGTTTTCAATTGTTTTTAGTGCCATACCGAATGTTGTACAGAGGTCTGTTTATCTATTCTTCGCATATGTAATTTACTTTTATAAATATATTCCGTTTTATTACGTATGAGTAATATTTATGAAGCAATAGTTCTTCCGAGTTAGCCATCCTTCCCTCACATACCCTAACCGTATTTGCGAACAGTAAATTACAGGTAGCCCTCCTATAGCACAGCACCCTGCAACACAGTTTCGCTCTAACACGACAAGAAAATTGTGAAAACCTCTGTATAACACTATACTTCTACAGCACTAAACAACATGATTTATGTTTAACACATTTAAAAACTAAATTGCCTTAGGATAATTATGGGAAGGGCGATGAAGCTCATATCACACGGTGTCACACAACACAGCATTTTCTAGGAACCTACCTACCGTGTCATCGAAGGGTTACCTGTACTACAGTAGAACCCCGTATAATGCAATTACAAAATTCCGTGTTATAGCGATTTCACGTTTACGAACCTCGCGTTGAATTTCCTTCTTAACTTCTTTCTCTGTTTGTATTATTTTCTTATGAAGACCTCCACGTTATTTTTCAATAATTTTCGAACAGTGTTATTGGGGGGTTTTTGTATCGAAAATGAGATGAGAAAAGATGAAAACTGACCAATCAGACCCGCCTTTCTCAGCCTAGCTATCAAGCGATCTCCCAACAGTAGGTTTGGCCTGAACGTACCCTAAAGCGCGGTCCGAGAAATAGGGTCACGCGTTCGCGGCCAGGCAATGCAGCGCCAGGACTTTCGGGGTGGTACCTGAGTCAGCGCGCGAGGCAACCAGAAGTCTCCCGGCGTGTGAGCCTTCTTGGGCAAACAACGACGAACTGGCCGTCGATCGGCCCCTACGTTCCCTTTTCAATCGGAATCCACGGTGGCCGGCCTTCGCTTAGTACTCGTCGGTCTCGGATGTGGGACCGCCACTCTGGATTACCATAGCCCGGTCCCCGCATGCCTGAGGACGGTACGTGTCATAAACCGAACTCGCTTTCGACCAAGGGTCCTCGAGTAACCGGAATTTTAAGTCCGTTTGCCGGCGTCGAAAGAAGCTTCGAAAGGCGATTCCTTTCGGAACGAGGGAACCACTCCGGTTCTGCGAGCAACGATGACGGAAAATAATTCTCTTAGCTACTCGAGTAAGCGGCGGACTTTGCCCGCTCGTAAAAATGGATTCGGATGAAAGGAACGGTCGTTTGCGATGGGATGGAACGCATTGCGGGTTGGTTCGAATTTAATTCGGCGATTTCCAATGATTCGTAGGTCATCTAAAGAGGAGCAATGATGTTTCTAAACCTGGATTTGTGGATGTTTAGAGTATTATGGGAAAATGACTATGTTGTTTGCAAATGTTACCGTTGTGTCAGGAGATATCGCTAAGAAAATATTTATGAGGTCTGTAGTTTGAGAAATCTAGTGAATTGATAGTGAATGATGAGATAGGTTAGTAAACGGTAGATTCAAAGGTAACTTTAAGAATTACATAACGGATGTTTATGTGGTTTAAAATTCATTTGCTAAATAATATACTTATATTCCTTAATTTATCTGTACACTTGATATATTATTGGAAACATAGAAATATATACATTAGTTCAGTATTAATATTTATGAATAAACTGGCAGTGAAATATTAATAAACAAAATTGTAAATTTCTTTTTAAATTTTTTAGTACGTTACAGAATATGAACTTCATTTTTAAATATTTCTTTATATAGAATATTAATATAAAAATTATACAGTGTTCAGAGGTACACCAGAAAAATTACGTAATAGAAAAAGGAACATTTGTAGGAAGGATAGAACAGAATATAAACAACTTTCCGTCAAGGCGCTTAAGTTTCTGTTGCCATTTACGAATACGGAGCTGATGGAGTGGGCTTTCTCTTCTTATGTCTTTATAAAAAATAAATACCGCAGTAAGTTGAGTGCAGTCACATACTTTAGATTGTATCTGACATCGGTTGACCTAAATTGAAAAAAAAACTATGTCTCTCAAAACAAGATCAAGGATCGTACTAAGCATATTTATTGTGGTGTTCTATAAGCATCAAAATGTATCAAAGGTTTCGAGTATTCTAAGATTAAATATGAACAAATTTATTGTATTAATCAACTTAACCTAATACTTACTTTAATTAACTGTTACTTTTAATATATAATCTCATTATATTTTTCAAGTTTTCGATATTAACAATTATTACATTGTACATGTCATTATTCCGTTACTTGTAATTCCATTATTGTACTATTTATTTACATTTATAATCAATCAATTTAGAATAGCAACAGTCACATGAATTACAAACACTTTGCTAATATGTACGGTATATAAGGAAAGTTGGGAACCACTGTTATGCAATACTCATTAAAATAAAATTACTCGTTTGCTAATTACAGTCGTGTACATCGAATTTTTCACACTGCAGGAATACCTTCATCGGTCGCAGCACGCACAATATTTCAACCATTATTATTATTCTTGTGAACGATTTTTCAAGCAACAAAGAATTCAAGGAATCGTCGACGTGGAAAGTTCTTACCCCGTAGCGTCGATGGAATCCGAGGAAAAGCGTGTCGGATTGCATAACAACAAGTCCGACTGGGTCGTAGAAAATGTTTCTAGATTCTACGACTCGTGAACTCCCTTTGGAAAGGAACGGACGACTGTCTGTGTTTATCACGGCAAAGTTACGGGGGCCAAGGTAACGAGAATCCGACTCGGATTTTCTCTTCCGTGAGGCGTTCGTTAGCGTCACCGAGTTTCAAATTGTACCAGCACGGATTGTTCGCGGGTAATTTCGTGGTTTCGCAGTGCTCAGCGGAAGATCGTGGAACAGACGTTAACCTGTCACTAGATAGTAGATTTTTATGTATTTATTGGAGATTTGAAACTATAAAATTACTCGAACAGAAGTTTTCTATCACAAATCTCTTTTTCAAATTATATCTTTTAAAATTCCAATTTGCATGAAAGTTTGATAGAGAGTTCATCCTGAGCCCCAGTTCGAAACTACTATTTACCATTGAAAACGAAGTTCGCAGTCAGCTATGTCATTTATTAAGTTGTGATAATACTATTAAATTGTTGCTGTCATTTTCGCAGATTGTCTAAATTTGAGTAGGTTGTTGATATGAGTTCAAGGTTTAGTGAATAGAAACACTCATAAAAACTCCTATCTAGTCAAAAGAGTTTTCTTAATAAAGCAGAAACTAAAAGGTCAAGATACTTCATAATTGCTGCACTATCTTCCTTATATCGCGTACGTCCAACAAAATTCGGTTCGTTCAATACATCACCCAAAAAATTAATGTTTAAGTTCTTGTAAAAAATGGTGTCATCTGAATTCGAGTGACATGGGAGTTAACCCTTTCGTCCCTGAATATGTATATTTTTAAAATGAATTTTGTGAAAAAAATTTACGACTGAGCACTAATCAACCAAAACATATGTACTGACAGCTAATTGGCATTTAAGCTGCCAGCCGTGAGCAAAGATCCTCGTGTGGTACAACTTTCCTTTATCTAGGCGTTTTCTAGCTTTTTGGTAATTTAATAATAAAGTCACCAAACGGGTCAAAATGATTCGTTCCTGATGTCTTCTTCTTCCAATTATTAAAAAGGTAACAGGCGTTTCTCTGAAAAATTATTAAAGAAATTGATTTAGTAATACGAAAACTGAATTGTGAATCAATTGAAGTGCCCATAGATGCAGTCTAACAGTTTCTATAGAGAAATTCCAGAAAGTCAATTTAACTGTTTACTAGTTTTAGTGTTAAAATGTTTGTGGTATCTACGTGTACCATTCCGGGTGAAAGGGTTAAAGTGTTATAAGAGCGGGTCCGAATGGACCCCGTATCAGACTGAGCGAAGGTTAACCGTCGTCATGGTTTTCTCGTTAACATCATCTGATAACAAGGGGAACGAACGGATATTGCACCGCCAATAACTCCCGACACTGCCACCCACCTACGAGGCAAGTTCCTATCCTTAAGTTCAGACTACGCGTTGAACTTTCAGCGCAAGGCACAGGCGAACGAGTGTTGTAGACAGTCTGCCATCGCCTTTAGTAATTTAGTAAAGAGGCTCTGACGTTCACTGAGCATGCATGATCTATTATTTTCGTGTAAGAAGCTTCCTCGTTTCCACGTCGCGAAAGATGCTATAGGCGATTAAGTTTATGATGAAGATGCTGGGTTTGCTAGCAACTTTCAGATTACTTCATCTAATTAGAATTGTTTAATATAATTGTAGATTGTACGATCAACATTTAATTAACATTTTGAAGAATTTGGCTCAACAGGATATAATTACCTATAATTGTTCTGTTTATGTTTATAAAAGGTGTACATTTGCCAGAATACTAATTGTGGACTGTTTGTAAAAATCCAGATTGCAAGTGTGTTCATCTAAATACATAGGTCTGTATATTTCCTTTAACTTAAAATTATAGGAAGCCTCAATAGAATCAGCTCCTCTTTCCCACGTCAATTTTCTCCGCTACATTCCTGATATACTTTCATCAGCGACGAACTTTATTAACCTCTTCAGACCTGACGTACGATATAATGTACACTGTTTAACCACTTTCAATATACGATAAAATATAAAGATAAATTCACTTTTAAAATATGTATTATATTGAGGCATAGTACTTTTCTTCAATTTATTGATACCGCCATGAAATCATTTAAATTATTTGAAACACACGATTGTAATATTTCATTCATGCTTCAAATTATTCGAACAAAAATATTTTATCTATTGAAATTTCGCTTCTCGCATAAAATATTATTTCACTTGAATTTCTATAATATCTAGTAATTTAAATATTATTCGAAATATTCCTTTCTTCGATTGCACTCTATTCGTATACAACGCAACGCATCAATAGTTTCCACTACCGGATTCATCCACGATGAATTTCCCAAGGAAAACAGAGTCCCTCTCGACGAAGAGTGCTGTTGCATATATTTACAAAGGCGATCGTTTCAAATCATGTCCTGTATCGACACGCAAACGCCTCTGCGATGTGTACGAGAAGGAGGGGTGGTGAAATACGCAAGTATCGACAACTCGACGAATTATTCATGAGCGAGATTTCTGCCGAGATTATTCGACGACATCCACGTGACACCTCGCGATCGAGAATCCCTATCCGTAGCACTTTCGATCGAGACACGACCAGACGTCACCGTTGAGATAAATCATGCCGTCGCGCGCCTGGCAATGTCACAGAAACGTCGAAATAAAACAGAAAATGGTGCAAGAAAGAGATGCATGTTCCTCATTGTCGGGACATATTGACAACGTCACCGTTTTAGTTGCGAATATTGTGACTTTCGTCTAAGTCCTGAAGCATCGACGTCGAATTTCCTGAGATTGATTTCTGACAAACTGATGATTAGAGAGGTGAGGAATCGTTTGTGGAATTTGTCATACTTATTGAATTTGGTGAAAGACTAATTGTTATAATCTTAAGAAAAGGAATCACCAATGATTAAAATCTGTTTAAAATGATGGTAAGATTTTAACTTTACTTGTGCATGTGATTAATTCTTTTAATTATAAATATTATATTTTGTACCACGATTTGCAAAGTAATATAGTTTATAAATATTTTAGTATTTGAGAGTTATAAAATTTGATATATTTTTCAAGTATTTTACACAATAGTATAGACAATTAATTTTACTATTATTACGTTTTTACTCGGCTATTTCTTGAATATATTTTGTTTAAAAATTCTTCTGAAATGAATGGTTTGATTATTGTTATATAATATTCAGGATGCACAAGAAAATTCATATTTCATTGTATTTGTTCTTAAAAATAATAATTAAAGAAATATTAATTTCTTTCATTGAAAACCTTAACAAGCTACGAGTAAAATAAAAACTCCATTACAACTAACAATGAGGCTAATGAAATTTCCACGTCATCTATTGAGTATTATTAGTATCATTATTATCAGCGTTACCCGTTTTATTCTTTCTATGTATGTTCGATACATGCTCATACTAGAGGCTTGTCAATTTTATATAATTGTTTTAGTTTCTATGAAGCAATTCTTGTACATCATTTATCAGTGAAGAGAATATTATTTTTCCAGGATGTTCTGAAAGAAAAATTGACGGAATTTTCATTGGAAAATACAATATACAGTTCTAAAATCTATATATCATACTGCTTTTAGTACATAAAATTTACAAACTACGTTTATATGAAATATGTACATTTACATTGTTTGCTTTTCTGTTACATCACTTTTCCTAATAATTAATCCTTTAATAAATTACTATAAAGCATTCGATTATAAGTCAGTTCCAATATTATTTTTATACGAGTCAGTTCAAACATGAATGACTACAATAAAGAAGGCATTAAAAGGATAAACACTCGAAGGAACGATCATTGATGGCACAATCGTACTTGAATCGACGTTCTTTCATAGCTTCTTGTAGTCACGATTTTTTTGCGTAATTAGCAATAAAATACATGAACGAATGCTTTCACAAATGTTACTCCGCGAAATTTCACCGCGATAATCGTCCGAGCCATTAAGGGGCTTGCGAAACAATTAAGTACGCGTCTTCCCGTGTCGTTCGTTTTACCTGGCTACGTGTTGCTCACTAATATTCGTTTATGATTTATAAACAGGTATAGCAAATGCGAAATGAAGCTGCTCGGGAGATTCTTTCACAACGCATTTACCAGTGAACACACGTCCGAGGAATGTAGGCCTGGGTCAGGCTATCAGGATCAGGTCAATGTGGCTTGAAAACATAGAGCATTAGTGGGGTTGTTAACCCTTACACTTTCAAGGTAGTTTCGCCACCCGAATTCTCTGTGAAACAAAGCATTCGAACTTCATGCCAGAGAACATCACAGGAAACAACATTAATTAATTTTTTTCAGAATTTTACTCGAATTGATTAGTGCAAAAAAATATAGAAAATATACGATGGACATAAATCATCTCTTCGGTACAGAGTAATAAAAACAATTAATGGCTAGGAATCCCATAAAATGTATACCGATTTCAATAGCTCCTCTTCCACTAATTGACTTTTATATTGCGACCAATTTTCTGACGGAACCGATGATCGTTTATAACATAAAAACAATATTAAATTTGATTAAACTCTCTGTTCTAATTCTTTAGAGAAGCTATAAATTCATTTCATTGTAAAAATTACTTACAGCAACAATAAATGTCTCTATCAAATCGGTAACTAACTAATTTAGCTGTTTCTAATCCTATTATGAACATTACAAAAGTATAAATTACCATACAATTAATTAGATAATTAATTAAATTATTTCTACCACTCAGACAATTAACTCCTCCATTTTTGGATAATTACTTCGTAATTTGCTGAAATGTGCATAAGCGAGTTCTGTTTCCAGTCAATTATTGATTAGGCGTAGAATAACACCACCAGTTAACCTTCGTTGGTATCAATAGAACATGGACATCATTGTCGACATTTTTATGTTGCTCGCCGAAGGAAGACTTGATTCGACGCATGATTGTCCTGGATCGAAAGCTGGTCCCGTAAACAGGCTCTTGTTTACGATCGCCTTAATGGTCGTGGCTTGTGCACTTGCCGCGTACGGACACACGCGCATACACGTGCATCGTTGCCGGGTGTCACGTGCGGATGCATGCGCTAAGCACATCGCAAGGAGGCACCGAGTGTGCAGAAAATGAAAGTTGAGATTCCATGCGGGCTGTTTCGTAACCAGGCTCACACTTAGAAAGGTACCGCAGCCATTTAATTCGCCTGCGAGTATTTACGGCTACCAAAATAGTAAATATGTGCCCGGTAATCTTTGTAACAAGTCTGCAACATTGGACAAACGTGTTTATTTCGACGAAATTAGAATTTTACGACCTCCCACCAACCCTTCTTTGACAACTTTACGGTATCGGAAAACAATAAAAATGGTATTTCGGCGTCCGAAGCGTGAAACGCTTTCAGTCGCTTCCAATTTATCGAAATTTTATGTGTAATCACTTGTTGTCATCGCGCGGAATGAAACGCGTCACGTTAAATGATTTTCCGTGGAGAATTTTATGAATTACCAGGCGTTATCTGCCTGTGAAATTACCTGAACGAGGATTCCAGGAATTGACGGAGGGTTTAAACTGTCAGATAAATCTTTCCTTTTTGAATCTGGAAGCTATAGGAAAAGCTATTTTTAGAAAATGACATTGAGAATTACTGTGTTTTATTTATATGAATGTAGGTCATAGAGGACTGAAGGTATCAAATAAACGTTTATATTAATTTTGTATTAATTCATGAAGAAAGTAAACCTTCCTGTGAAGATTAAATTATAATATGTATTATTTTCTTATTATAATCATTTAGTTTTAATAAATAAATTAGTATTGCAATTGTAATGTGTATAACAGATATCTCTCCAACAAAAGATAAGATATATTGGTAATTGTGAAAGAGTTGTTACCGGCCTGTAATCCGATAGTCTTAGAAATGTCTTGTAAAACTGTCATAAGTAAAATGTTTATTTATCCATCATTTCCGAAATAATCAAAAGTCTACTCCTCTAAACCAAAGCAAAAAATTATTTATATCACTTTAAGAATATGAATTCCTCAATTTCGATTTTTGTTTAGAAGATGTTAGTATTTTAAGAATTCCAAGTCCTTTTTCTTCATTATTTTGTGTAGATCTTCAGCATCGGAATATTTGTTTACGAGCAAGTATTGAATTTCCCTTCCAGTAAACAATTATACAAAGTTATTGTGAATTAGCGTTCATCATTCACAATCCTATGCAAGTTTCGTATATAAAAAAGAAAACGTTTCTGCAAGTTTGACTTATTTGTTCACAAAAAAGTACACATTTCCCGATGATACCATTATCGATGAAACACCCTGTACTTATAATATTTATTCTTGTTTTACAATGTCGAAAATAATACTACGTTTGTTACTTAATCAAATATTTTGTAAAATCCATCAATAGTGCGCAGGAACAAATCGTAATCTTAAAGAGACCGAATTCTTCGCTCTGAAATCAAATTGAAATTTTGTATTGTATTTATAACATTTATTCCTGTTTTACGATATGAATGTTCCACCTCGCAAAAAAGCAACACCAAGTTTCACCTAATCAAATGGCTTGCAAAATCCTCCGATAGCACACAGAAACAAATCGCAATTTCATAAAAGTGTACAGGAATAAATCGTAATTTCACAGAGACCGAATTACTCACTTCGACATTCAATTAAACTATTGGTATGATGCAGACATTTTCGTGATGAAAAAATGTTTCGAAACAAATAACATCTGTTTTCAAACTATTATTATAACATGTATAAAGAACACTTCTTTCTTCATTTTTACTTAGCTTTGGCTTATCCAAACAGTTAAGAACTCTTTTTATTTCTTGTAAAAGAAACATCAAAACTTTCGCATCACCCCAGTATTATATCGTATTTATACGATTTATTCTTATTCTCCTTTTTTAACATTGTGCCACCCGAAAAAGTGACACCGCGTTCCACATAATCAAATGGGTTGCAAAATCCCTCGACAGTACAAGAACAAATCGTAATATCCGAGAGGCCGAATTCCTCGGACCGGCATCACGTGGAAATAAAGTATTCAGCAACACCACTTTATTTTTGCGCGGGGAATCTATTACCGTGGAATCGCGTCGTATAACACGGCACGTCGCCCGATGCACGCGCCCCTTCCCATCGGGATCGACAGCAAGAGAAATTCCCGCGAAGGATTCGCGAGATCCCGCTACAATCTTGACAAGGACGAAGTGTACCAATCTAAACGGCGCGGCGCGCGGCCCGGCCAGCACGCTCACCGATTCAAGGTTGTCTAACTCGATCGGCCGTGGCGAGTGACACCGTAGAAATTTCAATCGTCGCCGTTTAAATCGGGAATGAAAGTCGTGTCCGAGGGCCGACCAGTTTTCTGGTAACCGAACGGCGTGGATCGAAACCGATCTGGGGGGGGGGGGGTACGGAACGGGATAGGAAAAAATCGAATCGAGCGGAATAATCGAAGTGTGGCAAAATCGTTTGCCGGTTCTCGACCGACGATCGTGACTGCGCATGCGCACGGATCACGTAATCAGCGGTTTCAACGAACGGTGTCAACGACTGCCGCGACCGTACGTTTTCGCAGGACATAAACAGCGAATTCGGTTAGGGAGTCGCAAACGTTCGAAATGGCAACGCACCGAACTTTGGTTTGCACGTTGGACGCGTGCACTTGACTCGATCGTTATTCGCATCAAAGGAATTCGTGTGTTTCTCGTTGGGCTCACGGTACCTGAATTTTGATGAATGTACTGGGTGTCGGGAAAGATTTGGATGCGGTAGGGTTTCGATTAATCGAATGGATATTTTCTCGATCTAGATTGTATGGAGGTTAAATTGGAAATTGGAACTGAATGAGTCAGAGTCTTAGATTAAATCTTGGATTATATAAGATCGATTTTTATGTAGAATATGCTTTAGAACGTTTCTTCTTAAATTTTTATTTATTTGGGCTGTTAGTTGCTCAAGTAATACCGATAATTATCTGATTATATAATCAAGGTTCTATTGTATTTTATGCTGGCATTGGTGGTTGTGCAGGCTGTAATTTCCGATCGTTTGATTATTTTGAACAATGTACAGTTCGGATAGAAATGAGTTTATATCATAAAATAGGAGGAAGTATAGAGTAACATTGATAAAAGTATTTAAATGGTATTTTTAGAAATGATTGTGGATAGTATATAATTTTAAATAATTGAATAATTGTTCTCAATTGTATGTTATCCTTTAGTAACAACATGGTTATTTGGTCCGTGTGGAATTTATTTCTATCTATGAATGCAGATATAATTGAAAATGAATACATAGCTTCCTATCAAATTAGCTTTCATCCAAATTATAATAAACATCATTGGAAAATGATCATAGTACTAAGTATTATAATTAATTTAAAATATGCAGTAATAGCATGAAAACAGTGAGTAAACGATGTTTTACAGAAAAGTCCAGAAATAAATTAGAAATTGAAGATTTCATAAATATGTCTTATAGGTGTTCATTTATCGAGTATATCAAAACATAACAGATAAATGATATGTACATACATTGTAAAAGGATTATTAAAGCCAAATAGATCCTGTAGATTGAATAATTTCGTTACGCATCAGTGGAATGTGAATGTTTATGCTAATTTCGTTTACTACATTAACGTAGAAAAACAAGTATTAAATGATAATTAATGTTCACTGTAAATTTTATGAAAGGAAATGTAAAAGAGTGGTATGAATAATATTTCACCAGAATGTTTGTTGTAATCTTGAAGAATTTCTGTATATTCTTATTGTAATCCCATTTTAATTGAGTTTGATCACGGTTAATGGAAGGCGTTGATTAAAAACAATTATAATTACACAGAATTCACTAAAAAAAATCGCACTTTAAAAACTGTCTGTCAAATTTAAGGATGATAATATTTTAAATACAAAACGCTTCACGAAAGAGTAATTTATTTTGACAGCTCGCCAGTCGAAAGTAATTACGCGGTACTTATACCAAGCGACGCGTCGCGACGTTTCGACACGACAGGGAGGAAGAGCCGTGTTTTCGGAAATTGGGGTCAATCGATTCATAATTAAAATTATTGACGTTCCGTGTCAAGGACCGTATTCGTTGGCTGGCGTGACAATATCGATATTTAATCTAATAATCGACCTATTAGCGACCCGAACCTCATTCTCTTTCCTCGCCGATCAACTTTCGTGTTAATTTCGAATTCTTGATGCAAGCTTGGATGAAGATTAATAAGGAAATCAATCTGATTCTCCGAACATAATTAATTCCCCATAATTAAATAAATACTTGATTGGTTTTAATGATTAATAGTTATGAAACACATCGAATTGAGCCGTTTATTTGGAAAGTAGTTTAAGTCCATTTTTCAAAAAGATCAATTAATAATTATAATTAGACTACAAATCTTTATGTAAATTCAAATTTTTCAGAACATAATTAGAAAAATAGAATTACGATAGAGAAGAATATTTCTTGACGATTACTATAAAAAGCACTATAAGCACTTTAGATATTTTATATATTTTTTGTACGGTTTCCATTCTGTGTAATTTTTCATTTTCAAATTTCCCATAAATTCATAAAAATCTATAATACAGTTACAGTAATGACAATTACATTTTATCTTTTTATTTTTAAACGTTTTTTTTTTAATGGACTTAAGTCACTTTCAAAATAAACAGATAAATTAATTATAACTTGTGTTTCGTGAACTTACTTTCTCTTTGATTCGAACCAGCCTCAATTGGTCTGATTCTTGTTCTACAGTCAAATAATTGTAGTCAGAGGAATTTCAGGTTGGAAAGAATTTGAAAGTTCAGCAACATTGCAACCGTTCGGAGTTTACTCGCAAACAAAAGGTCAAAGTTCACCATCAAATCGCTGCGATAAATAACGAAGCAAGACTGTGATTATTCTACTTTCGTCGATGAAACATCCAATAGGTTGGGTTGAATTGTCAGTATGAAAACATGTCGAAAGTTGATTTATATGGATCCTTCACGGCATGCATTTTTTAACGAGTTTAAAATCACAATATAAGAAAACGTCAATGACGATGTTCGTAATCGTACATCATTAATTAATGATAAAGGAATATATTGCTAAATCATTGGTATCTCCATAATTGCAAATAATAGGAAGCAGAAAACAAGTATATTTATAACTGACAAGTTCCTAAGCAATCTTCAGAATTACCTTCCTCAAAGGACATGTAGATATTTTACTATAAAGATCAATTGAAAGAGTGTGGTAGAAGATATCAAGGTAATGTTTTTCTGATAGAGATTACTGCATTTAAAAGTTGTCATGGGAAAATCCAAAAGTTGATTTACAAGTTTAATTAATCCACGAAATTAACTGAAGCTTCCGAAATAATTCTTGTTTGGTGTTTATATAAGGACCATATAAGTTTATATATATATATTATTTATATATATTATTTATATATATATATAAACTTATATGGTCCTTAAATAAATAATATATATATAAATATAAACTTATATGGTCCTTATATAAACACCAAACAAGAATTATTTCGGAAGCTTCAGTTAATTTCGTGGATAATGTAACTTCATAGAAGTTTGCAACCCATAGATTATTGACATTCATATCTTTATGAAGAATTTGTTAACTTAAATCTAAATACAATATGTTACTATGTAATTTAATATATTTGACTTCATATCTGGCTATGAGTTTGAAAGTTATTCAAGGAAGGAGTTATAAAAAATTGTGAAAGCTGTGATGATTTTCTACGTTACGAGAAAATCATGTTCAAAGCGAGAAAGTGTTGTATGGTCGTAACATATTATGTAATGCCTTCATACTTTACCATGTAGATAATATGCATAATTTAACTTTTATTATTTTTACTCGACTATGTATAGAATCTTTCAACCAAATAAAAATAGTAAAATAGAGATTTTAATAAAGTTTGATAACTAAGGTAATTTGTGATATCAAATACTTAGAGATGTTAAAGCAAAATGTAGTTTAAAGAAGCAAACATTGTAAGAAAAAAATTTTCAGTAAATAATGTCATTCTGTATATAAAATTATTACCTAATATAATAAAAAGGTATTCGAAGCTCATAACTTGTGATAATTAATTTAGAAGATATTTTAATGAAACGTGTAATACAATTCTACCAAATCCTTTTCTGCAAAAAAGAATGTCTAAGTCTGTTAAGTTGCACAAACATTTGCAATTTAATCATTATCATATACAACACCTGTCACTGATGACTGTCATGGTCGTCTGAGGAAATAAAGTGTCGGACATTGTACATTCCTATCACAATCACTTTATTAACGCCATAATTACCTATATTTGACGTATATCTGTTTCCCCATAACAGGATAACAAAAGTAGTAAATGTTGACTGATACAAATGAACAATTTAATTAAACATTTCCTCCGTAAATTAGAATAAAAATCATACTAAATTCTAACAAAAAACGTCAATATAAATTAATATAAAATATATAACAAATTTCGAGAAATGAGTTGCAATCTTTTGGTGTTTCTAAAGTTCATACGAACCTCCCAATAAAAATTCTCTGTGAGAAGAGATTTTGAAAAATTGAAAAATGAGAGAACAGATTGAATCCATATATTCACACAACGGTAAAAGTCGTGTAAAACCGTGTAAACACGCTGTTAAAATTTACGTGGTAATTCACAAGAGGGCAGGTACCAATAATTTTCACCCGTGTTAATTTTACGATGAATTAAATACAACAATTCAAAGGGCAGTTTTCTGTGTGAATCGTAACAAGACACGCGAATTTGCAAACTTGTGGACACATGAAACAGATTATTTTTACAACACATATTTTAACACATTTTTAACATATTGTTTTAGGATAATGGTGGCCTCGTAAAAGTCGTGAGTTAGCATGGTCTACTAATTATTTACTACGGCACCAGTTACAAAGTTACTTTCTCCGGGGAGGACCGGCCTTGGCAGAGCGAACTGGGTACACTTCACGATACATTTCTCTGGATTGAACGTACACGCCGACCACAGCCATTCAGTTACGGTAAAACCTGTCGTCTTACGTAAATATGCGTTGTGACTTATAATGCCCACTTTCACGATCGATTGGAAATTCCGATACCGACGACAAGAATCGACCTGAAAGTTTTCAAGGATTCGTCAGCGAGGCACCTGACCTGTTCACGTTGAATCAACTGAATTCTGCATAATTAATTCATGCATAAAGAACGCTTTAAATAACGCGATTGATTGATTAATACACTAGCTCATAGAAATGTTCGTACACATTCGTATAAGTGAAAATTATTCAATTCAATTTTACTGGCACTTTAACGATGTTTTTATATAATGTTGTTCTACGGATTTATAATAGAGTTTGTAAGCATTAATATAGGTGAATTTGACCAGAATAAAGTGATATTGTACATTAAGGTTTATTAACACTATGTTTACGGAATATGTCAATTGGACGCATATTGAATTTTATAAACGTTAGTCAGTAAACGTTTATGTCGATCTTGATTGATGCAATTACGCGAATACGTATCCTAGTACTTTACTTTTAAATCCTTAATTTTCAAGATCTAGACTAATGAATATCAATTTTTTTAGGAACAATAGAATAAACCGTACAATACACGTTCGTAGAGGTAGTGTTAATATTATGTGGAATAATTTTACTTTTTAATCACAACTCCTAGTCGTCTCGTCATTCACTGCATTAAAATCATCGTGATTTCACTGTTATTTACCTTTTATTGAGATTTTAAAATTTTTCTTGATTTGAAATTAATTTCCTTTTGTAATGATTTTCATTATAATTCTAATAATGTAATTAATGTCATTAATTCGAAAATATAATTCTAATACTCCATTTATAATTCCAATTAAGTAATCAAAGTATGTTCAAGTTAATTTGAAGCTATTTATGAACAATAGTTCTTTTGTAAGGTACGTAATTTTTTTAGTACTAATACTTCGAGAACCATATAAGTACATACCATTACTATTAAAACGAATAAATTAATGTAATCATCTGAAGAAGTCATTAAATATAGTAGATTAAATAATTACTTCACAGGAAAAATTCTCTTCTTGTGACTTGCTATAAGATTACATGATTCTGAGTTTTGATTAAAATTTGTCACGTGTTAGCAAAAGGTATAGTACCAAGTTTTCGTTCTCAGTGCTCCCTTTCTATAATTGTAACACTGTCAGCATTAGAAACGTAATTATAGAGTGGACTGGACAAAATTATGCAATCCTGTTAGTGATTGGCAGCTTGTTTCCATCTTGTTTTCTCCCTCTGGATATTTGCTACCACTTAATCGTGTAATATGGTAGTACACATAGTGATGTGATTATAAGGATGACCAGAGAACGTGATTATAGAAAGAGAATACTGTATACTGGTTATGAAAATGTCTCAACTTGTCGCGATAAGAGTGCAACTGACTTAAAACCGTGAAAAACAGATGATTTCAGTTTGAAACAGAGCAATTTTCCTACTCTGAAATTAAATTAGATCGATGGTAATTTAACGTAACTGTATGTAATTAGACAACATTTTCAAATAACCAAAGTTTCGCCTTGTGCTTACAGCTAAATACCCCCTCGCGACTTTAATAACCAAGAACCTTCGTTTTTCATAACATGTTCCTATTATGAATTACCTACTTATTACACTTCTTCCTAATATTAAGTAATACTGACTGAATATTAACAGAAATATGAAATAATTATTAACAGTACGAAGTATAATCTTAATAATGATTTAGAAAGTCCTCCTGATAAAAGTTAATTGCACAATGTTTTGTACGAATTTGTTAAGGTTAAGCGAATAAGAATTATTTAGAATGCATTCATAAATTTTATCTTAGATCACTTCGATACTCATTAAAATAAATGAAAAGATTATGTATAATATAGATTCAAAGTTTGTCGCAGAAGAAGAAAGAGAAAATGCGATACATCCAACAATGCAAATATAAATTATAATATAGTTACTCGTTCAGTTATTCAATTGAATCATAATCATTAAATTTATAATGATAACGTCATTGCTTGTGTGATTATAAATATAAAAAGGGAATATCTACATTTCACTAAAACTACTATTAACTCATTATTCACCAAAACTGGAAAATACCACTTAAAAAAATCGTTCGTATAATTATTCAATCAGTGATTCTATTCGAGAACTGAAAATGCAAGTAATAAGTCTTTCCAACATACATCGTGGTCGCATTATTAATCGAAGATCCACGAAGGACGAAGCAGCGCGGCGTCGCGTTTTAATTCGCCGGAAGGGGGTTAGGAACTTTCGAAGTAGGGAACCGCGAACAATTAATTAAAGGGCAGACGCGAAGCAACGAAGCGGAGTCGAAACTCTATTCTAGCGAGGATAATTCCCATCTTTCTAGCGGTGATTTGCGCGAGAAAGCGCGCACGCGCTGCCTGTGGATCTTCGCGCAGAGGAGGCTCGATCGCAGTCTGCCGGGATTGCGGAGTCGGAAACGATCGCGTAATAATGCCCCGTTTTGTCTGCAGGTGCTTATCAACGTCGCGCAGATTCGCCGGAGTTCGAAGTCCTCTGAAAGCACTCACGGCGCATTGCCCCGACAAGTGTATAATAACTCGGCAGAGATGAACAGGTACACGGAAGTGTTCGAACAGGTGCGCTAGTACGTTCGAAATTGAAGGAGGGACGTATTGCGTAATATGGTAATCTTGAAAATAGTTTACACGTTATGTTGAACTCGTATCTAATCAAAACAAATGTTGAAATAAAGTGCATTGCTGGAACTAAGGCTGGCCGAGAAGGCTAGTTTTACTTGCCAGTGCGTCGTTTATATTATAATGTGCTGAAAGATATTGCAAATAGATGAACTAAAGATAATAGAAAGCTTCCGAATAAACTATGCAGTCTGTAATTCAATTTTTTAACCCATTGTTCTGTAATTTTTTTCACAACTGTGTTTAATGAAACTACTTTATCGTTAATAATTTAATAGAAAAAGGTTGAAAATTTTCATTGCGAGCCTAACTCGATATTAACTTCGTTTTAAAATGCAATTAAACTTTTTGGACAACGTAATATTTATTTTATGGTGCAAATCTGTAGATAAAAGCTATACAACATTTTTAAATATACATTAACACATTACTCTATCTCGAGACTTTATCTTACTAATATTTTACATTACTCATTTAATGATTTTTATTTACATATGCATTTCTTTTACTTTTCTTATTCAATGATTTCGTAACAGGAAAAGAAATTGTATTTTCATCGTAAAACTGCGTTTATTGTATAGATTTAATATTCATGAGCTGAGCATAATATTTCTCATGGAGTAATGTGAGGTGATGTATATATATAACTTTTAAATTCAATTTAAAGTCTTTAGCATGCGTCTGAGTCGATATTATAAGGAAAGGAGTTTTGAAGCTATTCAACTTACTTCTGATCTGGTATAAGTCGTGCAGTTTTATTACCCAACATTTAAATTGGTTTTGTTCTTATAGTTAATAAGTTTAAGGTAAAATCATTCGTTTGATATCATTCAATTTTCCTGGTTTTTCAAACAGTTTATATAATTTTGATATTTTTAAATGTTTCTTTAATTATTGGTGGACTTATAATTTCGAAGTCTTTCTTATATAATTAAATTATTAAGTATTGATTTCATATATTTGGCACAATTATATTACTCAACAATTTCTAGATAAATAAGTATTTATATATTCATAAATAGTGAATAATCAGAATTGTTATCTCTATCAGTAATATACGACTAAAATTTAATTAATACATAGACAATAACTCAAAGTTTATATTAATTAAAATGCAAAGGTCATGATTTTGTGTTTAAGTGCTGTAATATATATTTCCATTAGTGTACATCTCTCTTTTAAAAAATTTTACTTTACAGTAAACTCGTTGAAATTTAAAAATATATACACTTGTGCTTCCATTAAGTAAAAACAGTAATTAGTGAACAAACATGTGAATGTGATCTTACTAAACTGTTATTTTCGCCGTTATAGAAACTTAATTTTTCAAAAAAAAGGGAAATATAATTTTTTCTGTAAAATCATTACTATTTAGCTGTATAATTGAGTTTAATAATTCCTTCAGAGTAAGATACAGAAGTCCTTACTTCAAAAGTGAACTAGTTATTTTCCCAAGTTGTTCTCTGTCTCTTAGAAAGGACAAAGGTGACCAACCAGTTTCTCTTAAAAAGTTACGTAAAATATGCAAGTATCGCTTTATCATTACATTTTATTCCTTTCTACGTTTTCTATGTTTGATCAACTGCAGTAGTAAAATATCTGTTCGCTTACATTACTATTATTCTATTCGTTTCTTGTTGAACGATAATATATTGTCTTCATTATTATTTCATTTACGTGTTATACATATCGCCACTTCCCATCTTATTGCTCATACTATAGTAATAAAATAGTAAATATAGTAATTACTATAATAATAAAAATTGTATATTTTTGATTGAATCTTAATAAGGAATTGTTAACAGTTAATTTGAATATTAGAAACTAACGAAAATACGTACTGTCGCAATGAAATTTTTTAACAACAAAAGTAACAATAAATCAATAATTCCCCTTCTTTAATTTTCAAACAAAAAATCAGTTCAATTTATTCATTTTTCTTGGCCCCAATTTTCGCGAACACACATATAAAGAAAACAAATATCGAGTTTTAAAAATTGTTGAGATTTCTAATCCTATTTGGAAAGTATTATTGCTGCCTGTACATTATTGGCAGAAAAGAAAACCTAATAATATTCTTAATAAAATTATATATTAACTTAGTTAAAAACTCTTGTCGTTTTCCTTTTTAAATATTACGAATAGATAAACTAGAGGAGATTAAAAAACTTCCAAATAAAACACAAAATGCGTGATCTGATAAAATTTAATTTAACGTAACAAAATGTTTCTTGAATACTAAAACTACCGAACAGTTGAATTGACTTTTTAAAAGTATAGAGCAACTTCAAGAGTGCATATTGAGACTTCAATTGATTTACAATTGAGTTCGCACATTCCTATATCAATTTCTTTAATAATTTTTCAGAGAAACATCTGTTGCCTTTTCGATAATTGCAAAATGAGGAAATCAGGAATGGGTCATTTTAACCCGTCTGGTAGCTTTAGTGTTAAACTTCCTTTAAAAATGCATCTAGACTATTTGGTCAACCAAATACCTCATATAAAACAAATAAGTGTTACATTATCAAGCTGTGTACGGCACTATACAATTTCTGTTCATTTCAATTACGATTGTGTGCGAGTTCGAGTGATTACTTATGTGTTCACGTGTTCAATGCTTCGTTCTCCGTTAACGTTTTCCTCGGTCAGGGACCGAGTGAGATTTCCATCGTCGCGTTGTTTTTTCCTGTGAGCGAGAGAAGTGTACATAGTCGGATGGCTACCGTGACAGGTTTCTGCAGTGAAAGCGGCTGCTTTTGGCATTTTTTAAGAAGACTCTTTCGCAGCTCGTTTTCCATCGGGTATAATTTCTACTGGAATTGATACGTGGAAGTTGTAATTTTATATGTAATTGATGAATTTATTATCTTGTGCATGTTTAGAAATAGTAGTAAGTACGAAATTCATTTCAAATTCTTTCTTAGTCCAATAAAATATTAAGGACAGCGTTTATACTATATTATCCTATTCATACTTCAAATATAAACTTTTTTTCTTATTCAGTACTCTTGTAATTTCTTTACTAGAATGTATTATAAAAGTTATGATAAATCAGTATATAATAAAATGTATAAAACATACAAATTTCTACATAATAAAAACGTGAGAATCTTTTTCACGAAATTAATACTTCTTGTAGCGCACTATGTTCATTTATTCCGATACCATTGCTTTACTCGCATGTAAGGAAAGCACTCTGTATGTGATGGAACAGTTTTTATCTTAAGCAAACGTAAAGTATGTTGCGCAACAGAATTTCCATAGTTTGGTTCTTCGAGAGAAAACCCGAAAGTTACTCAGCGGCGAGAGAAAAAGTTCGAAGCTGCACTCCTCAGGAGAACGAAAATACTTTTATGCAAACACGAGTGAAACAGTGAAATCCACACGAGATAAAATAATCTTGGATAGGTGGCAGAGTATCGATAGGAGAGGAAGTTTAATTGTGTCCCGCGACGCTACAGAATTAATCCGTGCTCCTAAAAACGTCTCTGTGCCAGTGTTTCCTTTTCGTGAGTTTTATCGTTTAACCAAGGCTGAAAGCTTCGGCGTGAAACTTTGGATAATGATCGCAGAATTCTTAAAAGTAATGGGATTTTAAGAACAACGACGAAACTTGTAGAATAATGTAAATTTTTGTTACATTATAATTTACATTCTTGGCATTAATTTGCGATTAATGGTGCGTGCGCCTTTCTTCCTCTATCTGAACAAGGATTTTCAAATATTTATGTACGGAAGAAAGTTTGAGTTCATTAATAAAAGATTGACATCAGCTACAAAATTAACTGTGCTGCAAGGTGCAACGAAAGTTGACATTTAAATGATTAAGAAAAAAATATGGTTTTTATCAATGTAATTGTTTTACATAAATATAATTGGGAAAGAAAAGATAGAGAAAGATTTAAAACATAGTTGTCAGCTGCGGTTTATTAGTTTGAAGGGAGATATGCAGTAATATTCTTTTTTCTATTAAAAATAAAAATAAGAAAAGTGTATTGGTTTCTTTGTTTCAAATTTAATTAAATATATAACACTAATAACTGTTCTTGCAGTTGTATACTAAAACATTCATATTTGTTAAATTTATTATCATTTTTTCATTCTATGTGTTTTTATATTATTATTTTGAAACTTATTATTTAAACATTTTAAATGTGTATGCAAAATTCGAAATTTTACATGAAAACTTTCAAGACCGGTGCATTGCAAAAACTTAATACTTTATAAGGATTTTAATGAGTTCAAAATTAAATGCATAAACGTCAGTACCTTAATATTGGACTTTAATTTATATTTCATGTTTAGTCGATGAATTTTCTAAATTGTAATATATTCACGCATTATAGTGCACTCAGTGTTTAACAAAACAAAAAAGCAAATGACGTTTTTAATCTAATTTTTTAAACTATTATTCACATCCTTTAAATTTATAAATTTTAAGTCTCGTTTACGAGATTCTATAAAATATTTATTAAAATTATGAAATTGAATATATTTAAAACTATCTGAACTAATTTTGGATGCTTCAACTGCTGTTAACACGTTAAGTGCCCAGCCCGACTTGCTTGTCGTTCCGTTCAGGCCCAGACGCGGCTGTCACCATTGACGGACGAGCCGAAATATTGGCTTGAGGACCGGAGTTTTCTCAATGTTATAATAATAATTCCCGAATATTAGGTTCAAAGATGGCAAAGAATTTAACACAAAAAGTTAACACCTTCTGCAATGAATGTAAAAGCAAATCACACCTCTGTTTACCCTGTTTTAATAAACTACATTAACTCTTTTTAAATATTGTATTCTTTTTTTTCAAGCCTTGAGTGAACAAAAACCGATGTCGCCTAAGCAAAATATTTAGTCTCACATCAGTGCGTAAGGACCGACACGCGCGGTCGTGTAATATGAACCTAAAGTCCGCATGGACCGGCCGCGCCTGAACGAAAAGTCTAACGACGGTCCCTAGGGACCGGCGTGGCGTTTAACGTGTTAATATAGTAAAACCGAGATTATTCGAACTCATTGGGATTAAGACGGTACGGATAAAGTAATTAATTTTGGGATCTGCTTATAAATAAAAACGAAGTGCTTTGGAATAGCAGTATGCATTTGTTGTGCACATCTATATGTAGACATACGTATACACGTAATTAGTCTGAAAAACAAATGAAAAACGATGCATTAGGCGTTTTCAAGATTCCACTGTATATCATATGCATTAATGAATAATAAACAATTAACACTATTTGTACCGAATAAACACATTTTAATATTTTAAACTAAAACTCGTTTTTCCTTATTATCTTCCAGAGAATTTACAATTTGTTTTGTTCACAAAACATTCGGTAAATTGTCTTAGCGCCTCGTTGATATTATCGTGACGATACTTTCCCTTTGGATTATATCTAAAATTGTTAAATCTATTTTCCAAGTTTAATCATTCTTTCCTCAATTGTCTTTTCAGCATTTCCTACAATGATTATAAAATTAACTTAACGATACATGTTTTCATTACATTATATTAAATTATTCGTTAGATCGTATTCAGTAATTTACAAAATTTCAGAAAATTACTTCTTGGTAAAAATGAGTATACAGACACGAAAGAGCAGTAAAGATAGTGTTAAAACGTATACGATTCTTTTTAGAGCACTTTATCATTATCCGAGCATTCGCTAATTCGTCGAGCGGCATAATCTTCCCCTTAGTTATCCCAGTGGCTTCAAGTAGCCAATCAAGGGAAGAGTTCTGGCAAAGGTTGAGAAGGGTTGGTCCCGAGATGAGAATGCTAATGCAACTTCTGGAGACCACTCGGCAACACGCTCCTATATGTTATACGCGCTAAAGGTGCATGGGGATTATCGCGCGATAGCGTGCGCAAGCTGCGCCCTTCATCTCGGCAACGACGTCTACAACAAAGACAGCGTAACAGTCGAATTATATTATTATGGCGAAAGTACGCGGCCGGGTCCGGGACAAGAAGCGTAATTAAGCCCAGATCTCGCTACCGTGTTCTCGGTTTTGCCATCTGCCGCTTGTAAAATCGAAGGTAACCGCGAAACGCTTGAACACTGGTTGCTATAAATCATCGTACTTCGGATTACCGATGCAGAAGAACAACGGATTGAATGATAGTTGCGGTCCCGATCGAAATGTGTTTTGCCTACAATGTTTCAACTTCCACTGAGTTATTGTTTGCCTCGTTGGTTATTGGAAGAACCAAAACAAACTGTCTCTCTGACGTTTTAAATTGCCTTTCTGATTTCACCGGACTATTTATGTGGCTGTATGGGAACTTGATTATTTTACTTGTTGTTTATAAAATTGTGTAGCCTTGTAGAACGGATAAAGAAGTAAGACAAGTAAAAAGTTGTTTAGTCAGTTAGTTGTTCTAAATGAAAGAATTTTTTGTTTTGTATATTGTAAAGTTCTGTATTCTTGATAATTTATGCTTGTTTTACGCAGAAAACAATTTAACGGACATTGAAATATTATAGAGAACCTTACAGATCCAAAATATATTATTAAGATCATATTTATAATTTTCCTGGTATTTAATTGATACTTTGATTTATACTTTATGTTTTAATGAAATTATTATATTGCGAATTGATCCAAATCTCAATCCATGAGTTATTGTAAACGCTTTCGTTATTCATTATAAAGGACTCTACAATTATTAATGATTATGAATTCATCACAATTATTACCAACAATTCCGCATGTGTTATGAGCAAATCTGCAAGACTCAGAAACTAATCAAACAACTAAAAACCATAACAACTTTTCTGTTTCATTCAAATTTTCCAGTCCACCAGTTAAATCCAATTAAAACAGGGACCCAAAAGGTCGAAACAAATATGCACCGCTAAAACGTCAGCATAAGTCGTTCCTCCTCTTCAAATAACACTAACGCGTCACATCCAATATGGCCGCTCATTTCCGCAACATCACGTTTTTAGTAATTCGAAGTGTTGTAATTTTAATAAGAGGCCATGTCTCCCCACCCTCGTGTGTTCGCGTTAGTTCCGCGCGCGCCTTTTGTTCCTCGTGCCAGGCTAATTCCAACGGGCGGAAAACTGTGTAACCCTAATTAAACCGGCAGCGTTTAAATTTCGCGATTGCGGCCAAAAGCTTCGCTCGGGGTCGGCTCTCCATGTCGCGCGTCGCGCGGCGACGCGCATTCACCTATACACAATGAATCGTTGCCACGGCGAACCGGGTTAATTAGCGTTTATAGTAACGAACGAAACTTCAATTTTCGCGAAATCGTATAAACTGATTAAAAGTTCGGAATAGCTTCGGTCGAGAGCCGTCGGAGGGCTCGGCGTCCCCGCGCGAACCCCTTCGTTGCTCCGACGTTGCGTCGGAGATGCGCATCAGTCAGCAATGAGTAATCGAATCATTATCCGCTTCCTCGGCGAGCGGACTCAGCCGCCGATGTAATTTAAGTTTCGCAATAACCGAGTCGCTCGACCTCGAACGCGTTATTGTATTCTCGTTCACCGATCACTGTGAAACGCTGCTGACAACCGGAACCCGGCCAGTCATCCTCGGTCTAGAGCAATCGGACCTGTTTCCATGAATTACTTAGTGGAGATGAGAACCGCCACAGAGAACTTTATGAATGGAGTGATTGGTAATTTTCAATCGTCACGCGCTATACGTAAGTGTATCCTGCGGCATTCGTAACACGAAAGGTACTGACACTTTGTATATAAGGTAAAGGCACTAGGTATTAACCTAGTATGAATAGTATTTTTCGGGAAAATGTTAAAAATAAGGTTTTTAAAAGTAATAATCTTTCGATAAAGACGCGATAGATATGCTGTAGCATCGATCGACCCAATTTCGAAATACTTCTATCTGAATTGAATCGTTTGTCATAAAAACTAACAATTTATTTCATTGGCGTTGGTTGCATGGCTCCAATTTCTAACAAGGAGTTAATTTCTTTTCATTTATATTTACCCTTTTACTTGTAATTTGTCATAGCCGTTGCAAATAAACGATATTAAAATAATCACCTTTAGTGTCTTTGATTTTACTGTAAGCGGTCACCAACTAACTCACATATGGTCAAGCACTAGATTTCTCGTTTTAAAGGGTGGTTAACGTCTGGCGCAGGTAATAAATTTTTTTAAATGTTTATAAAATTTGGATGATATAACTGTTTCAAAATATTCACTTTGATACATAATGTAAGAAGTTCAATTCAACCCACTCCGAAAAGATCAATAAATCTGAAAATCGATGAATGATGGATAAATCTACAACTTGATCAGAAAAGATTTTGTAGAAATAAAGTTTGAAGAATGTTAAATAGAACAGTGGAAATGTATGATGATAATTTATATAAGTTTTGGAAGTTGAAGAATGTATCTTGTTATTTTTTATTTTACTGCGAAATGTTTTTAATAATGCTATAGTATGAACATGGACGAAATAACAATCTCGACTGATGATTTTTTCAATGTGAACACTTCTTTTGCATAAGAATTTGTTTTATTCAATTATAGCAATGGAAAAGGTGACATTAATAATTAAATAGTAATATTTTCCTGGCATTATCTGTACTACAAGAGTAATAAATTTATGAAAAGTTAACAATGAAAATATAGTGACATATTTTTATAATATTCATAATATCAAGAATAGTAATAACGACCATAATCAAATTAAACATTATAACAAATGATAAAATCTCAAATTCTATTAAACTTTTCACCACGCCAACTTTCAAACAATTTTACACAACCTTCTAAGCGCAAATACACCTCCCTTATTATTTGCAGCAAACGTTCAATTTCCAACTTGTCGAAACTCATTAACAGCGTCCAGCAATAAGCGTAATACCCAAACCCATTGTCGAGGGAACTCAACGGAAAGTCCGAAAATTAGAAGTTTCAAAATTGCTCCAGAAAAGTCGAAAATGAAAAGAACTTTTTTAAGACGTCACAGAATCGAGAAAGATTTTTACCGTGCTTATCACGCGCTGGAGTACCAAGAATAAAAAGGAATAAAAACGAAGAAAAAGGGAGAACGGAGGAAACGCGTCATGCGCGGAGTGAAATTCGTTTGACGCCAGTTTGCTTGTTCGCTAAAGCCTCGCTCCGCTCGCTCGCGTGAAATATTAGGATAGAAATCTTGGGTTTGGCGTTCTTATTCACGAACTTCCCGATGAAAGCATGCTATGTCTGAGCAGGCGCAGCCTGGAGGCCGAATGACACATTACATCGGCCCGCATGGGACTATTTATCGATTCAAGACGCACGAAATGTTCGCTCGGGCAATGGAGTTTATCGATAAACCGAGTCTCGATCATTGATTCGGCAAGCTTACGTTCTCCTGTTATTAATCTCCGGCACGTCATCGTGTCAGAATAACTTTGGGCGGAATTATTTCCCCGGGAACACAGTTGCTACGTCCACGACTTGTCGGTTTCGGTTAAATTGAAATTTCGGAACTCCATGTTTGACGAAGGAAACCGAAACATGTCTGATGGTTTCCGGTTACAGAACGTTTACCATGTTCAACTTTAAATAAACATTTGTCTGGTCAGCATACGAGACTTGGGTCGAGATTAACATAAGGGTTTTCCTGATTGATCTCTGGGTAGATGGTGAAACTTAAACATTGGAAAACTGATGAATATGTTTAAAGGAATGATTGGATTCCGAATTATATTCTTAGTATCGTTATTATATCTCTATTGTTACCGTGGTTATTATTATTATTATTGTCGTTATTATTATTATTATTTTTATTGAAGATGAAGAAAATAATTTATATAATTTCAGAACGTGCATCTAATAATGATAAATAGAAGTCTTTACAAGGGAATTGTGAAGGTTACAACAAAGTCATTATTTTTCTTACCCATATTAATGTTTATCTTTCGGAATGAAAATCATAGTCGAGATTCAGACGCATTCAATGAGCTGGGATATCATGATCTCGAAATAAGTTTGAATAAAAAAATGAGTTTAAAGTAGGGCGCTGTAGAAGTAATAAAATAAATTTTTGATTGCTGAAAAAGTTGTCTTGTCTTTCTTTTAATGTCATGTTTATATAGTGATACGCAAATAAGTATTATAAATAGATGAATGAATCGAGAGGTAATGAAACCAAATTTTATAATATGCATGCTATTCAATATTTTCGATAAATGCGTCAGGAGTTTGTAACCAAACTAATATTTTCTATTTATTCATTTGTATACTGGAAATTTAATTGTTAAACATCCAGTTATTACTGAAAACATTCCATGCTGTATGTAGTAACATTTTTAACCATTAATATAAATAACCTGGTCAATAAAAGACGAATTTATTATCAGATTGTACATACCCACGCACACTCAGTTGTAAATACCTATAAATGTTTTGAATCAACTTTTACAAGAATGAAAACAATTGCACAGTAAAATTTTATTTTACGTTCTTGAACATTGTTAAACTATAAGCTGTTCCATGTATTGGTAACAGAACATTAAATTACAAAAAAAGCAATAGTTAAAGTTAAAACGTATCTAATTGAAAGTGTTTACCATCTTCCGTAAAATATATGGCGAAGTCAGTATGTAAAGTAAAACAAAAGAAATGATCTTTCTTTTTAAATGCTTTGCTATTAATACTTCTGATGTTAGAATATCGGTTTATTCAATTATGTGCGTAGTGCGTCATGATTTCGTCTATGGATCAGCGGCAAATTCGATTTAGGAATCCATGACTTATATCTGGGTCAAGATAGTTTCAGTGTAAGGTCCATGACACACATAATATCAAGTTTACTTTGATTCTAGAATTCACGACCTTCGTGTACTGGGTGTCTCAAAAATATTGAGCATGTATTTCAAAGCTTCAATAACTTTTTAGGTTATTGAATATTATAGTATGAAATTTAATTTTACCATTAAGTTTATATTATCCAGAAATATTACACATAACATCATTTAAAAACTGATATTGATCTTCATTCCTCAAAGAATATAGGAAATGTAAAAACTAAATATACGCTGAGTAAATTATTCACTAAAAATTGTACAATAAATTTTTTTCTATTTCTCTTATTTACAATAAGTTTAGCATTGCTAAAAAGAACGTTGGGTAATAACAAAAGGAAAGTTCCATATGTCTCAAACCAATACAAGTCAAAAAGTTGTATATCATTTAGCAGATTGATGCTTGCATTTTTACAAATTAGCTATTGAAAATTGAAATATTTCTCCTATCTTTATAAACACTTTTAACAGTATGTCGCATACGTGTTAATATTAGCAATTTTGTAAATACTGTAATCATTTCTTATTCATTACGCATACCAGTGCTTCCACATTTGAAATACGTACAGCAAGAACAAAGTTGTCCAAAGTTCAAATTCTACGTCCGGAAGTCGAATCTCCAATTTTCATTTACCGTTATCACGGAAACAAAGCTTGAATCTGCACAATGGCAAGCATTACATGTATCTTCTATATAATAATTATATAGAATTATAATAAACGAAAAACAAACTGTCAGTATTGTGAAATTATATTTCATTATTTTCTGATTGTATTAACTTTACATTTACATTACATTTTTGATTTCAGAAACAAGAGGTATATTAGGATACCAATTTCATGTTTCTACTATGTTTCAATTATTCGTCGATCACAACAGCTTCATAAGTCTCATCATCCACACTTCACATTTCTCACAGTGTCATTACATCCACGATATAAAGGGATGGAAATAGTTTTGAAAATAATTGTTTGAAACTGTTATATATCGGTACCGACTGAAACAGTTATAAAGAATGGAAATAAATCAAAACTGTTATTCGGTACATCGGTTCTGAGCTATATCGGTTTCACTTCTGGTTCCAGTAAACAATATCAATTCTGAAACGGTTCTATAAGTGTTATTTTTCGATTCTTGAATCAATTATGAAGACTCGAATTGAAGAACCGAAAATTAACAGTTAAGAAATAGGATAGTTTCAAAACCGATACCGATATAACGATTAACAGTTTTGACTTATTTCCGTTCTTCATAACTGTTTCGAGAACGGAAACCGATATCTTAACTGCTTTCAATCTCTGATCCTCTGAAAGATACATTCCACGGAAACCAATAAATCGATCGCAACGAATGCTGCGTGACGCCTCGTCGATTGGAACCATTAATTTCCAAAGAGTTATCGTTCTTAAGGCATCGTACTGTTTCCTATATTTCCGACACTGGTGTTGTGTAACGGGTGTTAACTTTTACTCAATAGCTGCATACATACGTCTCGACGTATCGATATCGCAGACATTTTAATCGCCCTAAAGCTTTCGACACCTCGAACGAAATATTTTTCATAAGGTTGTTAATCGTGCCAGCCGCAATCCAGTGAAGCAGTTGCAACGCTTTACGATTACTCACCGGCGCGGTAGCCGAGTGCATTAGAGGCCGAGCGTGGAATAACAGAGAATTGGCGGCATTGTTCACCGGGATCGAATACGAATGCGCAGCGGCGCGCATTATGCGCGTGGATGGACAATTATTAATTCCTGCCGAGTGTCGAGGAAACGACGAAACGATATGGTATGTCGACCGGTTGACAGGCGATGAGCAGATATTGGGTCCATTCGCGATTTCACCACTGTTTTACGCGATTAGGCTGCTTTTCGCGCACGCGTTCCGCATTGCTGGCCGAACGTGATTCATCCGGCTGATGGAATTCCGGCACACTATCGTAAACGAATGTTACATTGGGAGGAGTGCATACTTTAGTTTTGAATATTGGAACAGGAAAATAGTTAGTAGTAGTTTTTATTTTAATAATTGTAATAACGACAGATATGTTAATTGGTATTATGATAAATGTGATAATTATTAGTATAATGTCAGAAAATAGTAATTTTATTGTATAATGAAAGATTTATCTTGGAATATGATTGTAATTGAGGGTTAGAGATACGAATGAAATTTGAGTTTAGTTCTATTATTTTAAAGATTATTTTATCGAAAGTGAAATATCAAGATATTTATTTGGTTATATATTTTGCTGTGTCTTGCATTTTTATGAATTATGTCAGTGCATAAGATCTTCAATGTAGTGGTAGATAATATTAATAATAATAACAAGGATACTATTTCATTAAATAATAAGAATTAATCTGTATTAGTGTTAGACACGATTTTATTCGAATAGATTTATATTTGAATGGAACTTTATTACTGAAGGAATGAAGGTATATCCTTCTAGTCATACGCATATGATATATTCATCAAGCAATTCGCATAGAAATAAAATAATTTCATTAAAGAAACTTCAATTTTCCTTCATATCATATCACTGAAAGATTAATGTTATGCATTTATGTCGCAGAAAATCGTTTATTTTTTAAAAGCAATTAGGAAAACCAGTAACTTCATTATCCGGAATGAAATGTCAAAATGAAAACGTGTCTGTCCCAGGTGTCAGTTTAAATGAAATTCCGTCAATGACAGGAACGGATAACAAGTTATGCATTTACTCATGCTAAATGCGCAGCAACATCAATTTCGCGGTCCATTATCCAACGCATTAACTTTCATATAATAAAGAGTGAAATGTCATTTTATAAATACGTAAACTCTATGGAACGGTAGCCAAGGTACACGCTGCAACAGTACAGATGACAGTGACACTGATCAAATCTGATTCAACTGAAACTATTCTAGAAATATTTAAAGAGACTTGACAGCTTGTGAATTAGATATAATAATAAAGATTATGGTTAAATTATTGATAAGTTATTCACATATGAAGAGATTTTTGTAATAAGATATATAAATTAAGATCCAATGCGCTAATTAAATCTAAGAACTATATGAACCTTGTATATACGTAATAGTAGTAAGCCAGTTATTGACGATTTGATTTATAATAATATTTAAACTATAATCTATATTGGAACAAACAAATTCCCATAATTCATAGTTCAAAACAGCAATTTTTGTAGTGTTATCTTTTGTCTGATATATTTTCATAACGAATTACCTAATCAATTGAACCTTAAATTTTTTCTTATGAATTTATTTAATGAATTTTAAATTTATTATTCCTCTATAATACATATTTATTGCTATGTTTCTATTGCTCTATCACTTATACCTATTTTTTATTTCAATTTTCATTTTTCGTATTTGGTAAATGTTTCAATCGATTTTGATTGATGTAGTTAAATAACTATGTATCCTAATTATCTAGTCTTAAACCACTAATTTCCAAAATCTAAATGAACGAATATCAGTTTTTCTAACTGTGACTGTACGAATTGTTAAAATTTGATTTAATTAAAAATTTAATAAATTTCAATGAACTTTTTGCCTTCATTGGAAGTTACAGTTGAACATGTCATACAATCAATAAATTTTTCTTTGATTCAAATTTGTACAAATGAGTGCATAAAAATCTAAATTCGTACAAAGATCTGCAATGAATGCATGGTACGCGCTAAACAAACTACAATTTCCCAAGAGCCAGTATGATTTCCCTTTCTCGTTCTGTGCGAATAGGTTAAACGGCCTTTCAGAGTTCAGCCGTCTTCTGCACTTTTCTTCGCAACTTTTCTCCGCTTAAATCTGTGCAAACACACCTGCATATCTGTTAATTTCCAAGTTGCCGCGGGCTAAAGAAAACTTTCTGGACGATAGAGAACGAAATATCGCAAACACATTCGAAATATACTGTTCCTGTGAGTGAAACCGGATACGAAATGTTGGCACAGCGACGCGATTTCAACTGGGAAATGATAATCTCCGGGGCTTTACGTTTTCTCTGCCGATATTGTATTATTACTGATCAATCTAGTGGCAGATGTATCTACCAGTTATTATTTTCATCTGTTTAACAGAAACCGCGATCAAATGAAAACTTGTACGATCAATTAATGGATTTCTTAAGGTAAATGTAGAACAAGCATTTCACCTCCTCTTGTTAAAATTCGCATTTTAAATATACAACATTTGTAGTTTAAGGGTGAGTATTGTTCAACTTTCAATAATATGCCATAAAAATTAGTATTAGATTTTTCTGATCAATTAAAATGTATACGTATATTATATTACAAAATATTCATTACTTATTTGGCGTTATAAATCTTTATTTTGAACTTTCAAGTAGAGAATGTTAAATATTGATCACTCCTCCGTTTTTAAATATTACATAACTACGTCATATCTTCTTTACTTTCTGTGGCGATATTTTTGTAACAGATTTCAATTCATTAACTGTACTAATTGTCGTTTGAGTTTAATGGTCGTTTTAATTAATAAAATTTGTATCATAGTACTGAATATTCACAATTGAAAACATCGATGTGAGTAAACATTTTTTGAAGTTCTATAATTTTAGAGCAATTTTTCACGTTTGTATTTGCAATAAATAATGTAAAGTTTAACAGTTTCTCTGCAGTATGACTTATGTAGATAATAATGTTAGCTGATGAAATAAGTAACTTGAAGGCAACGAAAATCTATAAATAAAGAGAAAATAGTGCAGTTAGTTTGAAAATTTATTTAACACATAGACTGCCACACCTTCCGCACATAAATTTGTCCCAAACACTATTTTGATTAATCAACGGTATCGTAGTGTGCTAACATCAAGCATAATGGGCAATAAAAGTTAATTTTTGACAAGAATATACCTAACCAAACCAGTTACTGTGCAGGTGTTGCGTGAAATAAAATCGACTTTTCACTGCGATTTAATTCGTATTTGGCAGTCAATATTTTAAAACATTCTGACAGAGAATGTATTAACGCATAAAATACCATGGAAGTTACGCATGACTGGTAACTTAATCCTAATTAAGAAGGTACTGTAATTCATTCATCTAAGCGATCATTGTTTATAAACGTTTCAATGCTATCAATGGTGTGACATAAAGCAGTCAAATTTAGCTAGGTATACTCTATGAAATAATTTAATATTACATTTTACCATAATAAGTGCTTCGTTCCGTGAAAATGTTGGTGTCTCATGTAAAATATACGAAAATCATTAATTTCTTAACCAGTTAACAGTGTTTGACGAGTATACTCGTCATCTTAAAACCCGAAATAATACTAATTCTTTCAACAATTAATTATCTATTTGTTAAAATAATCGCGTCATTCTTTTTCATTTTACTTCAGCCTTTTATTTTAATAAATATTACGTTAGTATAGTATGCAATGTATTCCATGAATCGTGATACAACTAGAAAGACAATTATTTTATATGAAAAAATAAGTGGAAATTAAACAGTGTCATTTTTTCTTGGAGTGTTTCATTTTCTAGATAATCGTCCCTTGAAACTTGGTTTGCACTTAGTACTTAAGAACCTACTAATATTTTTTCCTCATAATTTTCTTATTAGTATCAATGTATAAGTGTTAAATACACTTTTAAAATCAAGTATTTCAAGAATGCAGTCTCCTATGAAAAAGTTTTATTCTATATTTTCAACTTATTTTTTCTAAATTCATTTCAGTTGTACTACGATGTAGGTAGTACCCTATATACACAGCAAAATATATAGCATATACGTGTTGTTAATTGTAACACTAGGTTTACGGAACGCGTTAATTTGACGTACATTGAATTTTATAAATATTATTTAGTTAATGTCTACCTCGATTTTGATTCATACAATAACGTGAATATGTATTTTAATTGTCTATCTTTAAACCTCTAATTTTCAAAATCTATCTGAAGGAACGTCAATTTTTCTAAGACCAATAGAATAAATTGTACAATAAACGCTCGTAAAACAGCTGTTAAATAATTCTATTCTATACGTCTACTTTGAACAGGTATATTAAAAGGTCGTACGCAACTAAACAATTTACCAGTGGCCAGGTGCAATAACGTCCAAAAGAAAAATGGCTGGACAGTAATATAAGAGCGAACAGTCGACGGACATTTAATTGGACGAATGTCGAATGGGGCCTGTGAAAAGACAGAGGACGAGAAATGGGAGGGACACAGACGTCGAGCAACAAATAAAAGTTATCAACAAGTCGGTTGTCGTTGCATCTGCACGCGGTCGATGGTACACGAGGATTTGATTGGATAGGTCGCTTGATTGCATATTGCATCGGACGAATATCGAAATCCCTCGCGCTCAATTAAAACCGCGACAGGGCCCGACCGGAATATCGAATTGACGGTGTTTAAATCGGCGAATAGGGAGTAGAATAGGAGAAAGATAGAGAGAAAGTGAGAAAACAGGGAGAAACAAGATGATCCTGACTGGAGGTTTGTAATTTTATTAATAAAAACGGGGCTCGCCAGTTTCATATCGCGGCGATCCTTAAACTGCGGAAGTTTATATCAATATCCATGAGTAATTACGAAGATAAACTCCAAGAAACAGAAGCTAAATAAAATTCTTCTCACCGTTGAGAACAGTTTCAGAAAATAAAAAATACGATGAAACCGTACTCTGTCGTGATACTCAAATATGCATATTATAGTTCCTTTTAGTATTTGTTAAAGAATTTCAAAATTCTACAGTGTACTGACTGTATTTATGATGCTGTTTAATTCGTGAGCGATATTATGTAAGAAAATGTTACTGAATTCGTAACACACTTCAAATGAAGACAATTCTTTAGAAAATATATTTAATCCAACACAAGCTATTTCTATACATGTTAATGTTTATAAATATTATCAGTGACATAGCATTTTTTTCTACGTTACTGAGTATTGAGTATTTAATAATTATTAGCGGTGAAGATATAAAAATATTGTACCACCATTAATGCTGATTACTAGTAGAACTAATGAGCAATAAGCAGACAGTGTGAGCATGTACTGAACATGTGTAGCTAACAAGTATGAAAAGTGATGTTTCGGAAAATGCAGTTTTTCATAAAAAAAAAAATATTGTCATACATGTTCAATATACGTTGTTTAACGCGATTCGCCTACTTTTTATTTAGTAATTTAAATATTTTATATAAGTATGTTTAATATTATTAGCGTAACATTATGATGATATCCGCTGATAGCAATTAAACTGTGTGTTATCAATACTGAAATGTATCCTCTGTAATAATTAAGTAAATAAATTATGTATTAATAATAAACCCACGCAATTAGATCTTCCAGTTTAATTACATTTTATAAAAACCATGCATACACGCTTTTTGTAAGAAACCTTAGAAGCTTCTCCTCTTTTCAGCGAGCTACCCAGTTAAGTAAAACTAAAGGCAAAGCGGAAGTTTTAACGTAAGAGTTTGCATTCGTGGACTTTCTGAAGAATTTGAAATCTTAGAGACAAAGTGGAAGCTGCAATTTTCATTCTTGGCGAAACGCTTGCTAAGTTTTTCGTCAATGAAGTATAAAATCTTCTTTGCTAGAATATTTTAGGAAAATTCAAAGTTACATTGTTGGATTAAAAAATTGCACTCAGCTTTACACAATGCAGTAAGAAATTGCAACGCTGTAAGTATTTAATTTTATATCATTTCTTCTTACACGGCTATATATGGAAAATGGATGTACTTAATTAAAACACGTTATTTGATTTCGCTTCTTATTAGTCATTTGAATAACTGACACAAATAATATAAAATTAATGAATCCTGGGCTCCAAATTATACAAATTTCCTTTCTTAAAAATATGTGTTACAGTCATAACTGGATATAATAACATTATTATAATCGATAACAATCGATCTAAGAAAACAATACATAAAAACTGTTCACACAATTATTCTATGCTGCAGTGAAAACTCTAATGAAACCGGTGCTATTGTCGACTAAAGTGTGTTCAATTTTGTCATACTAAAATACATAAAATATATATCTTCGATGGTCTTGAGTGGCTCGATAATTGAATAAGGCGCCGTAAGCACGCAAACGCATTTGTTCGTCCGCCGAAACGAAAGTTCATTGTAGTGTACCGAAGAAACGGACCACTCGTGAAAGTGTATTTTCCAATCTACCTTTATAAAGCTTCAGAAACTTCAGTGAATATTCGGAACTGTCGCGACTATTATACTCTATTGTGAACGAAAAATCGATTTAAAATTGGATTTGATAGAAATAAGATTGAAAACCAATAACTGATGAAATGAAACAAGGACGATATTAGTACAATTATAACTTCAGAGTTTATAGGAATAAAATAAAAAGGAAAATAATGATTAAAGAACTCAATGTAAAAGTTAATACTAAAATTTACGTTGAGAAACTAATAACATTTTAAGGACATTGCTTTTAATGACATTTTCATGTACACTTATTGTAAGATTGTATAAATCATAATTTATAGATTATGTATTATTTTATTTTTCATAAGTAATCTATTCGCAACAAACAAGCAAGAACAGGTAATGATCATTCTTTATGAATATTCATGTAACTAATAGAATTAAGAACAAATTTTTCCCTAAATAAAAGAGTCAATAAAAATGTTAGTATTTAAATTATCAATATTAATATTCATAATACATGATACAATACCCAATATTGTTAATAAGCAAAAAAGGCATTGTATATAATACGGAAAACCGTATTTCAATACTAACTGCGTGAATATAGTGAATTTTCAATCTCGACTTGCACGAAAATGAACCCCTTACTCCATGATTTCTTTCTGAACTATGATCGATCTAGCTGCTTTGTAATTAATAATTTATTGAAAATAAGTGAAAATACTAGTCTTATTCTACGTCAACGTATGCTCTAAGGTATAATCATTGACAACAGAGGAATAATATGTAATTTGCATTGAAATAAATTCAATAATATTTATATTTGTTAAATTCTATTTGAAATCCTCACTGCGAGTCTGAGACGATATTGTAGCGTAGGAGATTAAACGTTTTATGAAAAAGATCATTCCATATTTCTGTCTTATTTCTTTATAAGGAATCACCCTTTACCTCTTTGACGCTTTACGTTCCTCACCACGTAAGGAAATTTCGTTTTTGGGCGACTTCGAAATTCGTCAATCGGGTGGATTTCGTGCAAACGCCTTTTGTCCTTCTATCGAGTTGCGTATCCGTGATCGGTGACCTGCCTTCTTCGAACCCCCTACCCGACAAAGGAGGATCGCCACTGAGAGGTAGGGGGTGGCACGATTATGGAGGCGACTGGGGGTCCGTGCTGCTCGGATGAAGCGACGCAACGTAAATCCGTCTTGTTCGACGGAGAAATGCACAGGAAGCCGTGAACGAGCGGGCTGAGAGCGGCATTTGTGACGGGCGAGCGCATTCCCAACGTCGAAACGACATGCGGGATCCGAAGCGTGCAGCCAATACGGCGACACCGTGTTTAGCGTTGAACGATTCAACACACTGGCCCGGGAACGGGCACCGTTCTGCCCTCAACGGAACAGAAACGTGCGGCGTCGTGACGTCAATGCACGCTCCTCTACAGGCCTTGTTATCGCATTACACCCCCGCAGGTGGGTAATTTCGTTCTGACCGGACAGTGTTCTCGCTTCCTTCCTTACGGAGCGGTTGCTGATACGATAATGCTACATATTGTCGCATTTGTCACTGGAACGTGAGGAATCTGACACTGAGATCTGGCAGGCTTGCGAGCTGTTAACACTTAAACTACTGAATTGACTTTTTTATTGTTTTACTTACGGGAAAAATTAGGTTAACACTGAAACCATAGAGGAATTAGAGTGACTTATTTCTAATTTTTTTGGCAAACATTAGAACACGTTTCGTGAGATTCGAAGATTCTTCTAGTCTCATGCTCGCAAAAATACAGGAATTTAATTTGAAGTCTCGCGCAAAAACGCATGCATAATTTAAATACTTGAGAATAAACATTCTGAAGTAGGTCAATTTGACCCGTCCGGTAGTTTTAGTGTTAATACATTCAAGACTGCTGACCGTCTTCATTTTAAAGAACAAACGATTAAATTAAAGATTAATATTCCAAACTAAATAGTCTCATTTTTATCCTTGTTTTAACGTTAGAAATTTGCGATAATTAACTTAAGATTTTCATTTTGACCAGTAATGAGTAAAATATCGCGAATATGTTAAAATAAACAACCGGACGTAGATTGTAGTAAAACGATCAAATGATAAGATAATCCATACCTCTTAATCGAGTGACTGATTTATTTCATGAAATAGGGTCCGGACTATTTTTGGGGTGGACACAGTGCTATTCTAGCGGTTTGTTTGCTTAATTAAAAATTTTAATTACGCTGTGAGATGTATTGTCTCGTTGGTAATTTGATAGTTAATTATTAAAACTTGGAATTTCTTGTGGTATGTGTTTATTACACTTATCATTAAAATTGTGTATGTTAAATTGTTCATCTTAGACAATTTACTGTTTGTAGTATTTCATGTTCTTTATGAGACATTTATATTTCCTAATATATCATTGATTTTATAATCGATTTTGTCGTGCTAGAAGGCGATCTCTCCAAATTTGTAATAGGAGATTCGGTTCGAGCGCCTGGTGCGACACGAGACTGTTTTCTTTAAGAAGTGCTTAAAGCACGTGGCCCGATGATCGGACCATAAATTAAGTGTCCCATTGCTGGCTGCACTCAATCACAGCTGAACCATCGCGTAGAATAGTTCTTGTATTTTAAACCGTGTCTCAATAAACGTACATTTTATTTTCCTATAGCAATTTTACCGTTTCTGCCTACTGCACCCCTGATACAAACCTCAAAATTACTACAGATTCACATAATTTTTAGTTATTATTTTCAAAGAGGTGAATGTGTATGAAAGTTCTAAATTAAATTCTTGTGCTTGGTAAAAAGTTATATGTAGTATATTATTAGAGAACACAACCCCCTTAATTTCTCAATACGAAGTATATTTCTAATAATTTACTTCAAATCTATACCTCAAAAACATGAAAGAATACGTATAAATGTATTAAGTGCTTTTGTTAGAATTTTCAGATTGTTTCATACTAACCCCGATTAATAAGCATATAATGATAAAATTGTATTTTTAAATTCATTCATTACAGTACTTTGAAATAAAAGTAGTTACTTTTATAATTTTCATAATTATTATTGTTATAATTGGAAGTTATAAATATCTATTCAAATTAATAAATAATTTATAGAATATAAATTTTATTTCTTAATATTTATTTACGTATATTAACTATTAGCTTAAATTTCGTTAAAATTTCATAAAAAATAAATATACATTCATTATTTATCTACTCAATAAAATATAAGAGAAATGACTATTTTCATTTGACTTTCACGGAATTCTAATAGCGTTAATAAACATCAAATACGCCGTTAAGTAAACAACACACAATTGTGCTCTGCATACCTAATAATCCTGAAGGACATTGCACGCTCCTAATCCGTAGATCCAAATGACTGCCGTATCGTGCACGCGATTGCTTGTCTACAATAATGTCGGTTAATCCGGTTAGGTCGTTATTTATCCGGCTATCTCTGTTATTACACGTAAAATGCAAGACAGACGGATTATCGGGCTGGTCCGCGTTACGTTCGGATTCCAATAATCAAATAAAACGTCAGGTAATCGGACAATCGAAGATAACGCGAGGCAGATTGAACAACGTCGATATCAGAACATTAATTTTTTAATATTCTCCCGGCCCATTGCAAACACTAAACACCGTTACCTGTGCTTCTACACTAATGATTGTTTCCGCTGATATGAGTTGAAATTATTAACGCTCGTTAGAAGCACAAGAACCGGAAATATCGAAATGGGTATCTGTTTCGAGTTCGGATTGAATTTTCGGAAATTTTCAGATTTCCCAAAAGAGTAATGTTTCCTGAAAATACTCAGGTTCTTTGAAAGACTCAGGTTTCACGAAACTGCTTGTTTTTTCCAAAATAGTAATGTTTCATGAAAATTATTAAGATATATTTACTTAATGTAAACGTTTATGTGTTAACTGATGATTATAACACGTTGACCGCCGCGGTAGTCATTGATGACCGCACTCTCTAAATTGCTTAACCCCTTGCCTTACAATTTCGTATCTAGATTTCTAGATTTAGAAATCTAGATTATAGAATATAGAAATTAGATTTTTAATGTAGTTTAACAAATATAAATGTCATTCAGTTCTTTTGAGTTCAAATGTAACATTATCTTTTTCGTTAGCAATTTATATGGTTTAAAGTATATTTATACATAGAAAGAACATGGAATTTTTTGTTTTGCTAATGTATCATTAACGATAAATAGTTCCAACAAGTGCAACTGCGAAATTAAGTCGCAGGGCAAGAGATGAAAACGATTATAAACAGAAAAATGATATTCGATTGAAGTATCTAGTAGCATAAGTAACGAAATAATCGTGCTGCATAAGAATTATGATGCTAAACTGTTAAGTATTAATTCTAACACCACTTGCCTTTGTAATGAAGGAAAAAGAGATATTATACAATACACAAAAAATTCTGGTGGCGGTCGACGTATTAACATTTCTTTCCTTTAGTTTGTCCTAAGTTATACGTCTGTAATAACAACTGATATGCAGCTGTTTTGTTTTGCTCGTTGTAACATATGTTTGCGTGTACGCATTTTTATATTAAACTCTTTGCTTCTCAACAATATGCATATGCATTTATAATTAGAACTATATATAAGAAGTTTATACAATTTTTATTTCAAAGTACTATATGAAGTAGTGAACAATAATGTGCACTGGTATCTATGCTTTGTACCTACGTATTACCAAAAACATTTAAAATTTTATAAGTTCTATTATTTTTCAGATCATTCAAAGTATATATGTATAGAAAATATCATACTAAAAATATCTGTTTTATTCTATAAATTAGAAAACCCTCCAAGTTTCTTAAATGAAATACATTTGTATTCATAATGTAGTGGTGTTTCTTAACACCATATTCAGATGCCGACATTACAATTAATTGCATCTGTAACTGTGACAACAACAATCAAGGTTATATACAACATCAATAAATATATTTACAATTATTTTAAAAAACCATTAATACATGTTAAAATTCATGGGGAAACAAGATAATAAAAGAATATTTACGAGACGATTCTGCAAGTATCAACTCCCATTCAATAATCGAACAAACAGTAACCACCAACAAGGCTGACGTTCATTTGAAAGAAAGGTAAGAAAGGTACATACGAGCAATGGCGCGCCAACCCGAGGGTGCAAGGGGTGCACCGCACCCGAGTGGTAAAAGACAAATATCTAGTATTTATTTTATACACCCAATATCTCACCTAAATGATGCAATGCAGTATAATGATTAACTCTTTCGCTACAATAGAAGAGATATCTCATTACCATGGTAGCATCGTGCGTAAGACATCACTGATGACGAGATATCTCGTTCATGGCGTCAGTTCTTCGACATCGTGGAACCGAGACATTTCGTCCATTGTAGCGAAAGGGTTAATAGTGCGAAGAGTGAGACGGTGTACGACCTTGCGGCGAAGCGATATTGAAAGGTCATAATGATGTTTTTCAATTTTTTAAGGGGAGGCCAATAAAAGTTTGCACACAGGCGGTAAATACCTTTGGCGCGCTCCTGCATACAAGAACCCAAAACCACCAAACAATCGTCGTAAAAATTGCTCGAGCAGACAGAAGGTGAACCACACTGAGGACTTTACCGGCAAACAGATCGAATCTGGTCCTGCTCCTCTCGCTGTCCTCGAAGCCTTCAAGGTCGTCCTCGTAATCATCGTAATCCTCACCGTGGTCCCGTCTCTCTTTCTCGCTGGCGTTCCTCGGCAATGCATTACTCGGCGTCCTTTGAGTGGCTTGTCTCACTCTGGCCTGGTTGTTGCTACTGAAGAGGACCGCCGGGGGCGGCGGTGTCGACAGCTGCGAACCCTGAAGACGCCTCTGAAGGTATCTGGCCAGGATTGCCTGAACCGCGTCTGTCTCGGCGCCGCCTGGAAGACAGAAATCACGTTTTGCTCTCGATAATCAGGCCAATATTGTGTGTGTTTTGTTTGATTTGTTTTTTTTTTGTTCTTTTTGTATCATATTCTTTCACCCTTTCCCTCCGCCCGCCTTTCATGTTCCTCTCCCGCTTAATCCTCTGCCCTTCCATTTGAACTCCGCGCCAAATGTGGTTCACATCTAGCTCCTCGGCTTACTCTTGACATTTGTATGCATGAAATTTTTCGTACGCCTCCCTAAGTGCTCCTAAGAGGCTCGCCAGCGAGTTGAGTTGCCTTGCAAACACCCTCTGTGTTGATTCCGGTACTTTCGTCTTTCTCTGGATTCCAGGTAAAATTTGGAAGGTTAGGCGTCCTTGGATGGAATGACGTTCTTGATGGATTTGCGAAATAATCTTCTGGTATAATCATTAATATTTCTTGAATGAGACTGACGATTGCTGATATGGGTTTTTGAGTAACTTTCATTTGTAAAATTCGGTTGGATCTCTTTAATGAATAATGCAATATGTTTCTTTTTTTAGCATTCGTTGACCTCGTTTTAGTTAATCCCTTTTTCCTGTTTGGTTAATACGTTGAATGTTTCATTGATATACTAATATATATTTGTATTGTTCGTTTGATGACGCTCACATTCACTTTTCCGTTGCAGTGTTCAGCCAAGAAGATCGTAAGGATAAACATACGGTAGCAAACAGACAGATCCTCTTGTAAGTACTTAGATGGCGCAGTTTGTTCACTTTGGCTTGATGGGAGCTTTAATGTAAGAAGCTTGAGTCGGACGCGAAAAACAACTAATTCAATGCTCGAGAAGATTATTTTCGAAAACATTTCAAAAGCCTTCTTGTGGAATATGTCGTACAGTTCCATTAACAGATGAATTGCTTTTTCAGTAATAATATCATGATTTTGGTAATATTTGAATTTTTATAAGCTGAATTTTTATAATAAAAACATTGAAGGTGACGTTTCTTACCGCATCAAATAATTGCTATTAAATTATATTTTTCTACTCAATATTATTTAATCCAGTCTTTTGTAAGTAAAATTTATAAAAGTATTTAAATATATGTATCCTAGGATATTTAACGCGTCTCATATGAGTTTGATACAGTTACGATTTAGCAACTGAGATTTACACTTCCATTGTATATATTCTCCTTATACATATTATGATTATCATTTTATTCCATTATGTGTATTACATTGCATTCTACTGTATTATAATGCATTCCATTGCATTGCAATGTATGCTATTGTACTGCATTATACTGCACTATATTAGGTGTATTGCATTTCATTGCAGTATTGTATTAAATGGTAATATACTGCATCATGCAATATAATATCTATTACATTATAATCTACACATTTGGTTCCTCATTTTTATCATTCATGAATCATGGAAATATAAAGTTCCTTATTCATTCAGAAATATTAGTACACAAAAATATGTAATAAAAATAATTGATACAAGTAGCTTAGTATTTAGCAGTAAACTAATATTTTTAACCTTATATCCAGTTGCATATTACGACTACCACAATTGATCGGCTGCAAGTTCAGCACATGTGAACAGTATTTGGTCTCATACAAATATCTGATTCTCCAGTTACACAGTATCTCGCAAAGCATTTCAACGATCGATACATTTTGAATATCGAAAATTCTGCTGCGGCGTTGGATGCATACCATAAAAAATTCAATTATTCAATGCAAGTTAAAAGCGTTCCAGCTACTTGGTTCAAGGGCCAGCACGGCGAATGTAACTGCATACGCATCTAACGGACAAATGATATGCAATGGAGGTCCTCGACCGGACAGGACACTTCATTAGAGAGTCCTGCCCGCGCGAGCATGCGTTTGACGTTGAAGGGTGTCCTCGAATCGTCAACGTCACGTAGTCGTGATACGTGCAGATTAAAGGATGTACGAGCTACTCTATACTAGTTTGAACGGGACCGATACAAAAACAACGTTCCTGTACTTTGTTTATCTTTCTCCGCGTCGTTCTCATCTGGCACCGAGCATTTTTAACCTTTCGTGTGCTGAATCAAGGAATTCTGATTTTCGACAACTATTTTCTTTGTAGATATTTTGCATAAAATAACTTATATACTACATACAGATATTTCTGCAATTATTAAAGTGTACAGTAGTGGTTCGTGAAATTGTAGGACTACATGTGCCGTCAATCTAGATTTATTTGAAGTATACAACGTTTACAGGTTTAACAGAAAAACTATTTTTATTTTCAACCACTTAGTGATTTATTGTAGTAAATTATATTTATTCTAATAGAAATCGAACTTTTAATGATAAATAATATAGATGGTTACTGTTTATGTGGGAATTAAGTAAAAGGAATTGATATATTTTAATCTATTATGGTCTTCAGTTTATTTGTACATTTGAAATGTTATTAAACAAGTAGGAACATATGATCTTATAAAGCAACGTTATTGGGTTGAAAAATGTTGAAAAGCTCCTAACTTAATAGTATTGTAAAATAATTAAAAATTATAAATAAAGGTTATTAAAGAAAGTCTAGATCGATTTTATAATTACACGTAGATACATAAAAAGGTTACTTAAAAATTGACACAGAATTATTCAAAGAATCAAACACAATGTTAGACATTTTTTGTCGAAGTCGTCAATATTCTGTCAAACGACACAATGTATTATTTTTCGTCATTCAGTATATTTACAAAGTCCATCCTGCAGGATATACGAAATTACTTATAGTATAATTCTCTTCCATGTTTACTTACTCTTGACGATATGAGCGACATAATCACGAAATTTGAATTTATGATTTTATCAGGTGAACCACATACGTATGCGAAACAAACTGTGCACTATTTATACAGACACTGATTTTCATAGATTAAATGTTATACTGATTTCCAAATCATCATGTACACTATCAGTATATAAAATACATCATTTATTTATCTTAATATGTAAAAAAGTTAATCATAAATAGTAATCATGATTAATGTTGTATATATTTATAATGTAGACTACAGATAATTGTTCTACAAACTATAAGAAGAACGCAGTTTATGTAAATATTATTTTTTAATATCTTCAGTTAAATATTAACAGAAGGAAACAATTAAGATTTCCCTTCTTAAAATATTCAGTCTCTTTATGTTGGTTTTACATTGCTAACGGAGCACAATCCTTTACAGTAAACCTGCCACCAACACTGACACAAAATTTTGTGTTCTGTTTGAAACAACAAACCGCTGCACCGGATGTACATTGTACCGAGACGGGTTTAATTTGCATGCGTTTGAATATTTATATTCATATTCGTCGACAAAAAAGACTGCACCGCTGTACCTACGAATTAATTGTGGCTGGACCGTTTAAAATTACGTCGAACGTTTAAAATTACGAATACCATTCATTATAACTGTTACATTATTCCCATTTTACCATTTTCTCCTTCCCTTTCCCCTTAACCAATCGAACACAGAAAATACTATATAGTTATATAAACGAATGAAAGCAACAGAAATAAATGGCCTAAGAATTGAATGATTTTAAAATAATTGTGATAAATAAATATGTGAAAATGAAAAGTAAAAATATATTATATTATAATTGCGGATGTAGCAAAAAGAAATGTTTTTACTGGGCTTTTATAGTATTTAAATACAATTATTCGATTGCAGTAAGTTTTTTGTAAATAGAACTATTTAAAAAATATAAAGATCAATACAAAGTTTTTAATACAGAGTATTGAACTGGAACGTTTATATCTTATTATTATTTCTTAACACATTCTGCAACACATTACTCATACACAAATGATCTCTTGCATTTCACTTATGCTTAAGATTGTAAAACGGATAAAATTTGTAATCTCAAGGATAAAATCGTTTGAAACGAAAAAGAGAAAAATTTTATTCCTTTTAAAGATTTTTGAAAAATAATGTAGTAAAGAAAGTGTTAACATAAATTCGACAATTTACGATTCGCGATCGTTCAAGGCGAATTCAGATCTGCACACAGAACATTTTGATTTTAAAATTGTGTTATGTATTTTTGCGTTTTAAAATACGCATAAAAATATTAACCTTTAACTTGACGATACTAGTGGTACCGATGATATGAACTTTTATGTAATCTAAGTGGTCCCTGGTTCTTGATGTAATTTTATACCATTATTTTATGCCATTATTTGTTTAATGACAGAAGAATCGTTAAAATACTCATGCAATTGTGATAAATTGCGATTATACCTGAAAGTTTATAATTAATGACACTACTATTTGGAAATATGGTCATTAATAAATGTAAGGTAAATGTAATTTTTATGAACAAATTAATAAAAAAAATTATATGAGATATTAAAACTTGCTTTAGAATGCTGAAATCGAATAAGAAGTGTATCACGATAAGAAAATGAATATTTTAAAGTGAAAATTTAGTTTAGATTGTATGCGTTTGAAAATTACGATTAGAAGAATTATACTAATTTTTTATACATAGTTTTTTTAACATTAGGTATATTCGATTATGCTTTTGTGAAAAACATAATTGAATTATATTATATATTAATATACCCGTAATTATATTGTATTTTATTATATTTGAAATTGTTAATCAATTTTGCTTGCAACTTATATATTTTTTGCGTATATTCTATGTGAGTTATGCATTAATTTTGTATATGTTTTGCACATTTCGACATATAATATGTGAATAAAGACCCAAGAACTGTTCACTACATCATACAAAACAAACAACTTTAATAACAAATAAATGAGTAATGACTAATTATTTATTCATTATTCTTATTATTAAATAAACTTTTTCCGAATAATGCTTAATATTGTCTAGGATTACAATCCAGACGCTGCTCACCGTCTTCCGGCACCAAAATATTCATGTAAAACAAAAAACAATACAGTAATATCATTTTCCAGTGTACCCAGTACATTAAAAACGAAATAGTTCAAAAACATCAAAGAATCGTATTCGCGTTTAAATCACAGTCTTCTGATAATCCATCAACGAGAATCGTCAAATAAAATCACAAAAAAAGAATGTAAAGCCACTAGCTCGTCGAAAAAACTGAATTATTTTAATATTCATAAAAATGTGTCGTTGAAATGTTTCATTACACGGTGAATAAATTCTCGTGAAATAATCATCGTATTTCATTCGCGAGTAATGCAAACAACAAGATATCCAGATGCGGGAGAAGATTTCATATTCATTTTGATTTGTTGCTGTCTCATTTCGATCTTAACGTGGAACATTCTCCTGACCTCGTCGGACTTCTCGCGGTCACTGTTGAACCACGGTACGATGGGGTCGAAATCCGAGGAATTCGAGGCGATTCATCCGGAGCGGAGGAACCTCCTGCGGGATCTCCGGCCCCGAGGAAATCAATTTTTGGCGAGGACCGCCGTCGAGAACGAGCGTAATTACATCGATTTTGTCCTGTAAGCCCGTTTACACGCGTGGCTACCTCGTAATTGAATTTAATTGATTGTATCGCTTCGATTGGCTGCCTTCCACTCCGCTCCCGTGAATTTTCGTTCGTCCGGAAGCTCTAGAATTCGTTACCTTCGGGAACCTTGCGAAAGTTACGAAATTGATTTATATTATCAATCTAGAATCAAACGGTTGATTGAAGGAATTGAAATGCTGTATTATTTTCAAACAACGCCATTGTCACGCAATTTCATCATCTTTTTTTAAATGTCTAATTAAAATTACAATATTTTATATTTACACGATATATGATTACGTGGTATTTGAGAAGCATGAAAGTTCTGAACACGTGTATTTATTATATTTTTCTATACGTTAATTGTTCTCGTAAAATGTTAGCTTTACAAAATGTAGTTTATATGGTAATTATTAAATGCATTTAGAATTAGAATTCAACGATAAAAATTGTTATATAATATTTCACACACTTGTATTGGGAGAAGAAATATACTTCTTCCCACGTATTTTCTTTTGTGTATATTAATGAAGTTTAAATTGCTACAAATAGTAGGAGAATCATAATTTAAATGTTATATTTATATATAGTTTATATATAACATTTAGAAGATAATTTCCTTCAGCAAAAGAAAATTATAAATAATAAAAGCAGTCACTTTTATATGATTTTTCTATATTTGCATGTTTTAACAGCGCTAGTAATTTAATTACGGATAGCTTAATTTACATTCTCAAGGTATTCCTTCATTATCCCTTACTTAACTTAGTTCCAGTAATAAGCAGTGGCAGTCGACTGTTGACAACACTGGAGTAGTCAGTGCGAAAATGAAGAAAGACGTTTCTACAGTGAACACCAAGGCAGTATCGGAGTTTCCTCCCAGGATGCAAGAAAATATTATTCCAGAACATGAAAATAAATCATCAACGAAAACTTCGATAAACACAAATTCCGATAACACTATCAATACGATACATAATTTAGGCGCTTCGCAGAAACATCTTAAATTCGACGCTACCGAGCAAAAAGACTCAAATCACGACATCAAACAGAAAGCAAATTCAAACACTGAACAAATTAAATCGAGCAATGCCACTGCAGAAACGATTAACCACGAAAAGCAAATTCATCAGAAAGTTAATGTAAGAAATGAATCAGCCTGTCAAGAAAATTCTATGTCCTCGTCGAACGATGCCGATCGAACGAAGAGTAAATTAATCAACGACGAAGTATCACCGGGAACCTGGAGCAAAACGAACGGTGAACACGAGGAATATTCAAATAACCGAGTGGATTGTAAAAACCAGGTTATAAACTGTGACGGAGGGGTGGATTGTGCTCGGCATAAATTTGAAACGCATTTAGAAATTGGGCGAAGTGATGTTAATGAAAACTTTCTCGAAGGATATTCAGGGGGCAGGGGAATAAGGATCGAAGAATATTCTGCAATGGAGTCGACGTGTTTCCTCGCGAGGAACGTTCTGACTTCGTTAATCGAAAAGATTGATAACTTCAGCACAGAATCGAACGAGTCTTCGAACAAAAAAATAATTACTTTGAAATCTTCTGGCCCTAGGGAGCATTTGTTCGAAAACGAATTTACGGAGGAAGCGAGGGAAGAAAATTACGAAGCAACTTCGTTCTGCGACGAACACCAACGTCCCAACATGGCGGTCGATAGTACCAGGGAACGTTTAAGTCCTATCCAGCCAGATGGTGAAATATGCCCGCGAAACGAGGGCGATTATCTCGGCGAACAGTTTGGAGTGTTCCCAGAAAAAGAAGCAAATCGTATCGAAGAAAAATCTATAATGCATTCATACAAGAACTCGACGCAATCCCGTGGCCCGGCGAAAGAAGGAGGGAAAAAGTTTGGATCACTTCCAGTCACGGATTTCCTGAAAAATGACTGTAAAGCTGATTTTACGATTTCTTCGGCTATACCGTAAGTCAATTAAGTGGGGCACGCTGTTCATTTTGTTTCATACGTAACAGACATTTTGACAGTGAGAGAAACAGATCTAGTTTCAGTTAGTTAGTTTAATTTTAATAAACGTTATGACTGAATGAAACAAATCAAATATAATGAAGTGAGTATTCAAAATCGAATGATAATCGAATATTCAAAATTAAGTGGTACTCTGATATTTTTTTATCTGTCGAATTACGTAGTAATTAGAAACATAGTATAGAATATATTTTCATATAGAATTCTATATAAAAATTAAATAATGTCATTGAAGATATGGTTGTTCACATCATTCTTCAAAAGACACCTTAACAATGATCAAGAATTACATCGAATTTTGCAAGTTTTAAGTGATGTTAAATTGCGTAATAGACTTATAATGCATAGAAAAAGTAAAAGGGAAATACTAATTTATGAAAACAAAAAATTAAGATAATGATAAAATTAAAGATTACGATCACAAGCGTGAAAAACCAAGTGCTGTTCTGGAACTTACAAATAGAACAAAGTTACTCATGAAATTACTTCAACTGAATCTAACTTACTTTAATTTTAAAAGAAATCTCGGTTTTTTATATGTATTACACAATACAATTCCTTTGTGTTAATTATTCTATCTACAGAAGTTCGTCAGCAGGTTATTGTCATCGAATTACATACTTGATCAATGGTATACACTTATAGAAAGTTCAGGATTCAATTGTCTATGTTATTTAACGCTTTCTAACTTCTATTCTTAATACAGAGATTTTCGTGACGCAGAATCGGATTTCTAAGAATATGCTTGCGAGCTACGAAACCGGTTTTTCTTACCGATTTAGAAAGTTGTACCTTTAATAGGGCAGCCGTAAATAATGGCAAAGAGGAGGAGGATTTGAACTCCATCATTCGACGCATGATAATTGCGGAGCTGAGGAAGCATCAGCAAAAGAAACAGGCGACTGTGAAGAGAGCTCATTCCGACACGGATAGTACGATAACAAAGAAGAAAAATAGTGTCATGAAAAGGTACAGTAATGCATACGCATTGCGGGATCAATTTTTTTGTAGTGGAACTGTAAATAAAGCTCGAGAAAAATTTACCCATATTGAATATATGACTTGATATACTATTTATTAAACTCTGTACATAATATTGGCAAACATTATTTGAAAAATCGATATCGTTGATGGAGGCCATTTTCCGTTTCGTTGCCTCAGGTGATTTTCAGAAGTTTTTATGAAATTATCGAAGTTATTTTCTGGAGTTATTTCCACATACAGTTGCCAATAGTTACCGAAACTCGTTTATTATTGAAAAGTGATTGTTATTATTGCTGCCTATACGACATATTTTTTAATATAAAGTTCTCAACTATTTGTATATTGCAGTCAACGTTTCTAGATCTTTTTAAAAGTAACATTATTATAAGCATTCCTTTAACACCCAGGAGAACTTAAATTATAACATTATTTATATTATTGTTATTATTAGTATAATATTTTGATTATTGTTGTAACAATCGAATATTTTTAAAATAATTGGATTCATGATCTAAGATTTTGCAATTCATTAACATATATCTTCATTTTTAAATAAGTTAATTAGTTACTTTTTCTAATAATTATTTGTCCATTTATATGTATATTATTTTCATTTCAAGTAAAATTTGTCGATCAGTTGCTATGGTTTGGTAATTATTTACGGAAGTTACACAAGATAATTATTTTCAAAAGAAACACAGTACAAACAATAAAACCATTTGTTTTCATAACTGCTACGTATGTGTAGATTAGCATGCATGTATGCGGAATTAACGATTCCTTTATTATGAAATAAGCGTAGAGTCTCTAAAATACGATGTCTTGTCGCTGTTAATTGGTGTCGGGTCTCTTGGGTCTAATTTTACGACTTCACTGTACCTCTGCCACCAGATATGCAATGATTTATTTACTGTTCTGCAATAGTATACGCGTTATTTCCAGAACAGGTCTCTTCAATTCCAAAGGCCAAACGTTCTTCCAAGATTTAATAGAATTGGAAAAAGACCTGCAACAGAATTTTGAAAAAAAATGGAATGGCGAATCCACAGAAGCAAGATATGACAAAAATAACAGGAAACAAGAGTTTTCAAACGATCAAGATACCATTCGTATGAAAAATGAAACTGAAGTGGATACTGTCGTCAAAGATGACGCGAATGATAATTCAGTAGATTCATCAGAGCATACTCTTACTGTGCATTCAAATATAATGTTGGAACGAAAAATTAATTTTCCTTGTTTGCCGATCGATCCCGGAAGGAAACAAATATCGAAAGCCGAAAGGTATGTGGTTTGTCATATTATTTAGATGCTTCCTAAAGTTTGGAGATTCTTCTGTGCGATCAGCTTTCAAGTTACTCCGGATATACAGAGTTGCATGTTTGATGTAGTATCTAGAAACTAGGGAAACCATTTCCCATCCTTCGTCCTGATTTCATTATTCAGGGAATTCCGACGTGCCTTCCGTCAGCCGGGTCTCTGACAACTTATGAATGTTTTATGTCAGTCTTGCACTAATATTAGACCAGAATTGAGGAACGACTACTGAAAGCATGCTTTTGTCGCGGGAAGCAATACATTTCCAAATGAAAATTAATTTTTCGAAACTCCGAAACCAAAAAAGAATCTCGAAACTCTTTAATATGCTTGTTATAATCATGTTTGTGACAGCACTGTTTCTTCGTGTTATATCATAGTATTGTGAGACTAATCAGACTTGATAAACAACTACTAAGAGATCGCATTAATTGTGATAAACAATACATTTTCAAATGCATATTTATTCACAAATAAACCTAGTCTCTCACGTTGACTTTATGATAAACATGAAATATTTTCTTCGTTTAACAAGTTGTTAACAGTAAAATATCTGTGAGGAGTGTAGATAAGATAGAAATCGAGAAGCAATGTATTAGACTTAATTAACCATTTTAATAAACGTAATAAATGCATAGATGATTTTCTGTGGGAAATGAACAGCCACTTGACTGTAGGAGATGAGTTATTTTATTATTCCTTTCAAACAATCTCCCTCGATAAACTTTAATTGATCGCTAAATGGTTTAATTAATACCTCCTTGTTATATTCTTAATAATAACTCATAAACAAACTAGTCATTTTCCGCGCTTGTCAAGCTTTACGCAGAATTTATAGGAAGTTACTTTCTAAATAAAATTACAAGTTCTCTTTAATTCCACGAAACCACAAACCGTAGAAACGATAAGGTTGGTTGATTTCTTAGGTTAAATTTCAACCAATAAAAATATGTTTAACAAGAAATACCTACAAGAAAAGTGTCTCATTATCCACGGTAGTGAAACTTATATTTTTTACATTTTTTACAGTTCAAAATGTCTAATTTACTTGCACATTATTATTATAACTTTTCTACAACCTCGGAAGTTAGAATGAAATATTATATTTAAAGGTAATCAATTTTACAGTATCGAAATGGCGCACGAACCATTCATTTTCAAAGTAATTAACTCCTCAAATTGAAAACTAAATCAATTTGATGGCACAAATTAATATAACAAAACGAATTAAAGCAAATTAAGTATTTTAGCATTCGAAATAGAAAATGTTCAAAAACTGGAAATAATAACTTTGACTTAATTCATATGACGATATAGATCAATTTGCAATGCGCATGCATTATAATACCTTTAATCTCGAGTCGAAAACGTCGCAGTTTCACCTTTTACATGATCGTTAAACATTACGTTATCCATGATTGACAGAGATTTCCCTTATTTAAATAAATAATTCACTCTCCGCAGGTTCTTGATCAACAGTAAATACGACCACACGTGTAAATCCACGCAAACGGAGCAGGTTTACGTAATTCGCTCTGCAAGGAGTTGTCCCCTTCGAAGGAGACGTTTCTCGTTGCATCTGCAATTGGAACGCTTGGCAACACGTCGCGAAGCGGTTTGCTCGATGACCGTTTACGCAAGCCGGGATTTCACGAAATACATCTTCCGAAAGGCTTCCGATAATCTGATCTATGAAAAGGGCAAAGGTAGCCGCAGCCCTAGCTACATAGCTGCTCCTCAAAGATTTCGATGGAGATACGTCACACCTAAGTCAATCACATGAAAGATCCGCGCAAATAACGAAGTTCACCTACGTGTTCGGTTGAACTCTTCAATTCAATACAGAGAATCATGGAATTTACTTAATAGCTAGAATATAAAAGATTGATCACCGTTCACGCTTCTATAGGGAAACTACGATTCATGCAATTAATCGAATCCGTTTTATTGATTGTGTCTTATACAGTTTTTCTTTTCAATTGCATTCTTGATTGTTTTATGTAACAAATCTCTGCCTAGAATAAGTACATTTATTTCATAATGAAGTTTTTGTACATTTTATGGATTATGCACTTTCCTCCAAAATTAAAGAGTCCTTAAACAGTAATAGTCATGTGGTGTTCACTTCATTTTATAGTAAAATAGTCTTCGAAAAAGTTAAATGAAGCATATGAAAGTACAGGCTTCATCTTTTAAAATAAATGTAGATAGTTAAGAAAGATAAATAAAAATATATTTTTGCTATAATTTATCGAGTCTTTAGTTTTATGGAGAAGTATAGTACATTTTAAGTGGTACACATTATTCAACAGCTACGTATTTCCTCCTGAGATGAGGTTATCAGATATTTAATTTCAAGTGAAAATTTAGCGTCACTGAGATCGAAATTGCCTCCTTTGAAGCAGGCACATCGCTATCGAACCGTCGAATCGTCGAGAAAATCTCCTCTATAGACCTCTCGAATATTTGCAGCGGCTTTGACAGCGTTTAAACTTTGAGTGAACTGAAAAAGCAATAAACGTTGGGAATAATTGTTTCTTCTCACGTATCATTTCTTCTTAAATAGTTTATCTTAAATTTTTATATAGAATTAAAAAGACTCTCGTATTGTTTTGTCAAGAAAGAAACGAACTATCGCATAATAGATACATGACATGATACTATACATAAGCAGAATGATAAATTAACAAAGTTTTTGTTGGACGAGGAAAGAACACTATGAAGTTATGATAAAATGTAATGGAATATTTTGTTTTCGCGCGTGACGAAAACTTCTACAGTGTCTTGTGGGAAAACTGTCGCAACTGATTCTGAGTTACTTACCAATGCCATAAAGGATAAAAAAAGTACCGTAAAGAATAACATTCTTTTTTTTAGAAATAGATGAAAGAGATTTTTATAGAAAACTTCTTTTGTGTTACAGATGTATCGTGTTACAGAAAGGTCATTGACATTTTTGATCTCGTTGTACGAATCTCAATTTAATACTACATAGTAACATGATATTCGAGGGTTTCCTGTACAGCATTGAAACCTTGTATAGTTTACGAATATAGTTTACGATGTTGAAAATTAGGGTCTATCTTCATTCTCTAAAGTTATGCTTTATTATTAAATTTGTTTACTAAACTGGTATTATGCATGTACTTATTTTCAAACAAAAATTTATACAGTATATTAAATGATCCAAATTTTGATGATATTTATTATTGCTTACTCGTTGTACTTTTCAATTAATAAAATCGTCTATTAAGTTTATTTTCGATTTCAGATTTTTTAAATTAATTTATTGCACGTTGTACACTCTCAACTTTAAAGGATTCGTATTTCAATACGTAAATATTTATCAGCGATCTGATTGTATATAAGGCTACAATAAAACTCGGCGATTTAAAAAATTCAAAAATAACAAGTTCACAATATTACTATCCCTTGTTGCTCTTATTTTCAAAGTTTATTTCTAAATTGTATTTTAAGTCTAGTGAAATTCTCATTTCTGTAGAAACAAATTGTACATTAAAATTGAAGATATTATACTATAACATATTTAAACCTGTTTTAAGCGTAGAAGTTGATTTGATGCTTTTCTTAAAATAAACGTATCGTTTGCATTAAAAATAAAACCGTTTATCTTTTAAACCTCAAAATATTTGCCTTAAATGTCATTGACTTTTGACATCACCTGTGCGGTAAAATTGGCAACTCCCATGCAAGTAAATTTTTAATTAATTAGGTTTGAAATAGACTTTTAATTAATTAAATAAAAAAACGTAGATTAAATTGATATAACTAATAGTTTTAATACGGTAAGAATGATTTTCAAAATGAATGCACTGAAAACTATAAAAAATCCTCAAAGTGACCCCAAATGATACATCTCTACTGCAAATAGAAATCAAGAACTAGTTGACAAAGTAAACAAGAAACTGTTAGCTACTAATTCTGCGGTGAAAGCGAGGCTTCGTCTCTTCTATTTATAAGTATACAAATACGAACTACTTAACTCTGAAATTACCAAGCAGTTGAGTTAACTGATTTACATTTTCTTACGAATATCACATCGTGCGTTTATTGAATAGTTGGTCGACTTATACTTTAAAAAGTACATTAATAAATCAATTTATTTAATAACTTCTTAGAAAATCAGTATTTTATCTCGCCAATACTTGTAAAAAAAGAAATTTTGAACGGGACGTTTTCACTATTCATTAATTCTAGTCGGAGGTTCACATATGACTATTTTCACATAATACAATTCGTCGTATAACATGATATGTAAAAATAAGGTTAAATCGACGTTAGATCGTTTTCTTCGCTGTTACCAATTTCTCCTGTTCCCCAATTCTTTTATTTTTCATAAAACAGAAAATAAGAATTGTCATGGTAATAATCATTTGGAACACGTTACTTTTTATTATTTGAGTTATACCAGAAAAATCTCGTACAGCATGATTTCCTATAATGCGAACTGTTGCAACATGTAACGTATTAACCAGTGAACTGCATTTGATGTGTATACATGTCATCTTAAAGCTTCAAATGATATTACCTCTTTCATTAAAATATACTCTAGATGCATTCGTCCTGTATTTCACGAGTACACACTTCATTTTTTGATTTTATTGCGCGCAAACCGAGAGATTTTCCAAACTGAATTCCACAGTTAGCAGGTTAACCACGTTATACGGGACTTTACTACATTAATTTCCACCTGCAGTTTGTTAATCTAATTTTGTTAGTCTCTTCAGAAACGAATTTCATAGCGAGACGATGAGGTTGCCAGTTTTGCAAAACAAAAAGGATGAAAGATTTTCATTAGCGTGCGTAAATAGAACGTCCCTGAATTTTTCTGCATATTACTTATAAATTCAATTCGTCTTTAATTTAAAAATTTGCCAGTTCTTAAAGTAAAGGAAGGAAGATTTTAAGCAATACAATTTTTAGAATTTATTTTCTTAATTTGTATTAAGTGACTAATGTCAATATTAATGTATTTTTTTACGCATAGATGTACAGGCTAGCAAGTAATACCTTCAAATCCATTCTTTTGCAACACATTGATATTTAGAAACCGAGTTTGCATCATTTAGTAATTTACTCTTCATTAAAAAATGTACTGCTGGAAAATCACTTAATGCTTAGGCTGAGGAAGTCAGCCAATTGATTCGTTTTCATTTTTTCTCAGCCAATTTTCTATTAGTTTTCCTAACTTTTGATAGTTTCAATCATTGACTTACTATTCCTCCATACGATTACACGTAATCAATCAAAACTATAGAATTGTGAACTAGAAAGACACCTCTTGCCTCAGTGTGGTTCCGCACATTAAATAACCTTCCAATTATACATTTTATAAAATTTCGCATCGAATTTGAGAAAAAAGAAAGAAATATTTTTGTTGTATATATTATTTTACGTGTAAATAAAAAAACGTAACGTTAAATTAACATTAACACTAGATTTACAGACGTTTATTGTGTAGCTTGTTCTATTGTTCCTAGAAAAATTTATGTTCGCTCATTCAGATTTTGAAAATCAGAGATTGAAAGATAGATACTTAAGATATATACTTGTTTAATTGTGTCAATCAAAAGTGATTTAATCGTTTGCCAAATAACGTTTATAAAATTCGATATGCGTCAAATTGACGCGGTCCATAAGTCTAGTGTTAAGAAATTGTAAGAATACGGAAAAAACATGCAACCTGGTAAACTCACAGGATAGACATGTTCGCTTTGATTCTAAGCAGCGAGTAAACTTTTTCATTACCCGTTATTTGAACACGCACTTTCGAATATTTTCACCGGTGGAATACATGGCTTGGCGTGATTCACGGCAAACACACCGAAGATTCACAGCAAACTTTTGAACGCGATATATAGCGGGCGTCGTACGTGACAAGTGGCTTAAGTAATTGTAAACAAAGACTGAACATTACGCGGTGTCTGCCCCCAGGGAGCGCATTTCAGCTGTCAAACCGACAGGCTCTTCATAAATGCCAAGACAAATTTGTCGGGGAAAGAAGCCGACGGCCGATGGCGGCCGACTGAAATCTGCGGGATTACGGGTAGACACTGATGGCCGTAAATTAAGGAGACTGTCGCTGTTATCTTTCCAGTGAATTAGAAAGCTACTAATAGCACAATTTCTTGGCTACCTCCCGATAGTACGGCGTCTATTCCGAATCTTTATGATAATTACGCTTTTCGGGGGGCAATAAAATATAATGAGCGAGGAAAAGAATTATTGGTAGTGTAATAATGCAGTATCTATTTGTATCACATATGAATACTTGTAACAGAGAAGGAAAGTTTTAGTGTAGCTGAACTATCTTTTGTATTATCAATTAAATAAATCTTTGATGAAATAATTTTGATTTGTATTTATACTTGTGTCATGTGAAAAAATGTATAACTGGAAAAGGTATTACATAGTGAAGTTTCTTAAATTGTGTATCTTAATATTGATTATATTTAAAACAATGGATACTTACGATATAATTTTATATTTATACAGGTAACAGTAACAGCAATATATGATATAATAGAAGAAAATGTAAAAATTTGAGACAGGTAATAATTGAATATAATAAAAGTTCGCCATGGTTGAAGGTTTTTAAATGCATGAATAGAAACATATTTTCTTTGTGTAAAAAAACCTCAAAAAATTATTTATTGTCGTATACACGTCTAAATTTAATTAATAAAAGTTTTCAGTGGTACTCCTGGAAAGTATTACGTAGAAGAAAAGAACGAACTAATAAGTATTGTATGAATATATATACACATTCGCAGAAGTAAATGTAATATAAGAACACCTATAATCTTTATGTAAGATATGGTATGTTCATTCATACTTAATATTAAATTATCCTCAAATAAGAAATCTTCAGACATAAATGTCTAAAAGAAATATAGTTTCGAGGAATCTGTCTCCTTTCTTATCTTTAGACTTTCTAATAATAACGGTTCAAAAATTCAACGATTTGAATTTATTGCTGATATAATAATAAAAGAAATGTTAAAATGTTCATATTGATTTTACTTTTTATTTATGATCCAACAAAATCTATAATGGATGAATAAATTTCTTCTTCATTCTCGGGTATGTAAATTGGTTTCATGGAAATGTGCATTAATATAAATATATGCAGGGTGCTAATAACTTAATGAAATTCCATTAAGAATTACGACCAATTAGCGGAGGATGGAAATTTATGTTTTGATCAATATTTATTGGAATCTCAATACAAAATTATTCGATTAATTATTTTCTGTGATTGTGCGTATGCAGAATAAAAATACTTCATATATTAATATATAATTTATTTAACAAGCACGGTTGTTAGACCTTATAATTAAAGGTTTTAAATATCAGTAACATACGTAAATGTGTGAAACAGTGTGAAATAAAAGTTTTATATGCATACTTAATTAAGATAATAAATTTTTGTTTAATTTCTATTTTTCTAAACTGATCTATAAATAATTTATTCTATTACTTCAATATTTAAATGATATTTCTGAATGTATTTTCATTTCGTGATTTTAATTGAAATTCATATTTTATTGCTATACAGTCTGTTACATTTTAATCTGCATTAATATTTAAGATATTATATATGTTTCAATCATAACTGATATAATAAAATTAATATTTCATAATGAAATTGTATTCGTGTTTGTTATTCAGCTTTATTAACTGTTCGTAATTCACTATCATAAGTTAAATCATTCAGATTGTGCACGAATAGTTTCTTCGTTCTTTCGATGCACTCATTCCTTTATTGGTGAGTTTCGTCTAGCAGGTTCCTACGCAACGATCTTTCCAGTAATAGTCTAGTCATTAGAAGTTAGCCTCAATTCTGTTCATACGTTACATCGACTACTGGAGAATCAAATGAGACGAGTATCTAATTAACACAGAATTTAACTGACTGCTTCGAGTGTGGATGACGAATCCTTCGAGGTACGGTTTTTTCTCTTTCTACCGATCTAGGATTAGGTGAGTGAAATCCACATGTAACAGAGATGCCAAGTTTTTATCCTAATTACTTGAAGTCGAATTACAGGAAGAGACGTTTACAGCATAAGCATAGAAGCTCAATTAGACATTGATAATGTCAGTACAGTGGAACGAGATCCCGAAATCTGTAACTTGTACGTAAACAAATAATTGTAAACAGGAACTTATAATTATAAAGGCACGTAGAGGCAGCTGATAATATATAATAATCTATATATCGTAAATTACAAAGCAATATTATAATAAAATTGCATTGTAATACTGTACAGGTGGTTACCTAAATAACTTACTTTGTTTTAATGATGTAGAGAATATTTTATATGGAAATGGAATTTATGTTGAATTTTAAAAATATTTTACTGTGAATTGTATTTGAGTTTTAGAGCTAATGAATGTACAATCATTAATATAAATGAATTTGTATATACTTCCTTGACTAAATCACGTTTTCATTTCTTTAGTATCAGTATATTTGTGCTTTCTCAATTTCATTATGTTCTCGTTTCTTCGAGAATAGAATACATCGATATTAATCGAATTTCTGTGAATTTGAAGTAATTCATATGGATTTCTATAAAAAAAAAACGAAGGATATATTTAAATTATTGGAACTCCAAGATAGTCTGTTTGAATCTAAATTTATTTGTTTCAACTTTAATGGGTCTAAACTAGTTTAGTACAGCTTACATAGATTCTGTTTGCCCATTTTGGCTTTTATGAGTCCAGATTGTTTATCTGTTGCAATTTCTGCATCCATGGACGTTTGAGATATCTGTTTCATACCCTTTTGTTCCAAGTAACTTGTTATATTCTACAGGTTTCAAATTACCTATTTCGGTTTATATGGGTATATTTTATACTCATTTAATTCTGGTGTTATGAATAGACTGCGGATATTTATGGAAGTATAACATATCAGACAGTGTTCTCGAGAAACTAAGACGAAATAGAACTTCGTTTACCATAATAATGGTTTTATAAAAGTTGAAATAAAAGAAAAGTTGCAGAACATTATTCTTCTTCGCCGACCGAATTTTATATCCATACTATTTTGTTTATTATACGTATTTTTGTTTAAATACTTCTGCGTGCTTTAAATCCTTGAAATCTGCTGTTTAGCTTGTAACCATAGTACTACATTATTGAGTTTTATGTTTTATATTGAGTTTTATTGGGTTAATGCGAAAGTCTTAACTCTTTTTTGTAAAAAATAAAAAAAAGACTTTCTCAAGTATTTTGATTAATTTAATCTATTATATAATTTCCATGGATTGCTATCATTATCCTCTACTATCTTTCTATAAACTTATTTATTCCATCATTGTAAAAATATTGTGATTTCGAAGAGCAGAATAAATCCAGATATTTTCACTTGCTCCAAAAGACATCAAAATTGTTACGTTAACCCAATATATCGCATATTCCAAAAGATCGTGTTATTTTACAATATTTATATTATTTTTCAATATGTCTAATATTTTAATTAATTAATTTTCTTTATCTTCTTTTACTTTCCGAATTCGATCTCTTATTTTACACAATACTAGTGTACGAATAGAGAGAACATTAACATTCACTTGATTCCTTTCGTTGCCCTCTATTTTATTATTTTTTAACATTTCAGTTACTTCTATAACTATACTAATGGTCAATTTGAATCGAGAGACAAGCTTAGCAATGCCACAGTTCAAATAACGGAGTTGTGACACTTGCTTGCACAATGACCTTTTGTCAGGACCTTGAATACATGAACCGAAAAACGGCAAACGTCTACTCATTAATTTTCTTGCCTCCGTCGCTGGAAAAGGCCAAAAACCACGGGAACAGGATGTGAAGGATGAAAAAAAGGCGGGAAGGATAAGGAGGTAAAAAGGGGTCTCATTCAAACGCAAATTACCGCCGGCTCCATTTCCATTTTACGAACAATGCACAATGAACCGCGCCGGAAATAAGAACGGGCTTTTGGCCATTCATGCGTATGTACCGCTCTTCCCCCTTCATCCACGATCAGAAGTACTTACTGGCCAGCAAGGGGAATTGGGTTTCCTTGATGACAGAAAATTGTCTTGCACTTTGCTCGCTTCTGATCCTACGGAGGTTCTACGAAACCACCTTTGAAAATGCATTCGGAAAGTACGTTCTGTTTTAAGCATTTCGTATCCGCTGAGCTGGTCGAAAACTCTTTCCGTTCTTCTTTTCAGTATGACCATGCTATAGCGATATAAGAATGTATGTTATGAATAAATGTAGTGAAAACTGGTGGAATGTCATTGAACGAAATGTGCAATGCAGAAGGTAATACTGTTTACTACTGCCAAGAAACTTTGTTTTGTAATACTTTTCGCGATTAATCTAACAAGAGTGACTTTATTCTTGAAATTTCTTAGCAGGAAAAGACAATTAAATCTTTTCCGAAGATGTAAATTTAAGTGATAAGTTAATGATTCATAAGTAACGAATAATATTTTACTTAATCGGTTCCAAACAATATATGTATTCATATTTATAAAATGCAGTGCAAAGTCTTTATAATGTTTCGAAATATTTTGCATTCAATGTTAGTAGATCTTAAGTTTTTGTATACTAATAACTCCTTTGTTTAGAATTTTGATTCCTTGTACAATAAAGTATAAATTCATAATGTTCGTAAATTATAAACATTAGAGTAAATCATAATAAATTACCATGTCAATTCATCAGAGTTCTTCGATTTTATGCGTGAAAGATAAAGTATAAAAGACAACAAAAATACATAAAATAACTCAACCTACTCGGTTGAAGAAGACAGATTAATTGTTTCCGATGTAGAATCTACAAAATCGTAATGGCAAAGAATCTTCGCCACATTAACCATAAGCGATCTTTTCCCGAGTTGTAAACTCTGCTGGCACCCATCCGATCTTTAAATTGTCTAAAAGTTCCTTTGGGTTCTTTTAAAGGAGAAGAACCGCGGAGGTAAAGTCAGTTGAAATGTGCACGCACTCGAAAAACAGAAACGTCCCATCGAGATCTAATCGCATCTAATACGTATTCTGCCAAAAATTGCTTTCTTTCGCGGATCATTCCTCCGGTTGATTGTCGAATCGTCTTGGCAACATTCCGAGCTTCGTCTCTATGCGTTTCATCGGAAAGAAAAAGAAACAAGAGTGGGAGACTGGTAACAGCTCCTTCCTATCCTTTTCCGCTCTCATTTTTTTCTCTTCTCGTTGCATCCTTCTTTTAATAATTCCTCTTATTTGTTTTTAAACGTTCCTTGTTATTACTGTCATATCTTCAGTGACATTAAAAAGACCGAAAAACGTATACATGCGTATATAGTCCACAGTGATGACTTTCGCCGGACACATATGTATGTGCCGCTAATTTTGAAGATCCATATTTAAGCAGATTAAAACATAATATAGTGTATATGAATAGGACATAATACAGGAGTATACAAATTAAATAAATATAAGTATTTATTAATACTAAAATTGGTAACGTTTAAATATAACACACAACTAGGTAACTGCTGACAAGGAAAGGTATCGAACCCGGAAATTCAAAAAATTATGAACTTTTCTGTGTAAGTGGAGTAAGTCAAGCCTAATACACTGCACAATTTTTTCGTGCCGAATTTCACTTTGAAGAAGTGAAACCACCCTTTCAAAAAATATAAACTTTTCTTTCCCGTGGGCCATCTTCAAACCGGTAAGAGATAGCGAAAACAGTTCAAACAAAAAAGACATTGTTCTTTCACGTCTATAAAATCGTATAATAAAATTTTCAAATCAACCATTTTCAAATTCAAAATTTTGAATAATGTTATTTTGCAATTTTACAGACGTAAAAGAAGAATGTATTTTTTGCTTGAACCCTTTTTCGTTATCTTTCACCATTTTCAAAATCATCCACGGGAAAGAGAAGGTGGCATTTATTTAAAGAAGTGGTTTCACCCCTTCAAAGTGAAATTTTATATCTCCGGGTTCTGTACCTTTCCTTGTAAGTACAAGACACAATTTCTTGCCTCGACAGCCAACACACGACCCTACAACTAATTGCTACGAAGGCCAACGGACGACTCTCTCTCTCTCCCCTAAACTCCCTTTTCGACATTCATACTGAAAAATCATTCTCCCCCGCACAAATATTCCTCTCACTCACTCTTTGAACAAACTCTCGAACACACTCCTTCAAAGCTGAACTGGCAACCTTGGGCCTGCGACGTTGCGCAGGCCACTTTTCCTCAACCGTTACAGCTTTCCTCTTTTATTGCCCTTCGCTTACACTCATTCTCATACTCACCCTTCTTAAAAATAACCTAAACTACACTAAAATCCTAGATACTACAATATTTTTATACTATGTAACAAAATATTTTACAAAACATTTAGTCTTGGAAAACGAGAATTTATTATGGCTCTGTAATGTTATGCGTAAACTCATAAGGAAATATAATTTTAGATGCTTGAAATAACGTCACAAATTAAAAATTATATATATATATATATAAAATAAAATAATATAAATTATATGTCTTTACATTTGACAAATACACTCATGTCCTCGTCCTCTTATCATGCACAAAAATTCTCCAATAAAAATTGTTTACAAAAAATAGAAGTTTCTCTTTTAACCGACGTATTGGTCTCAAATTTATGACCGACAGTGTATACGTGCCCGTAGCACTCAAAGGGATAAACAGTTGTCCTATCTTGCCCCACCTACCCCTACATAAACATTCCTTTTCCAATCATTTTTTATATGTAGGTCCGTTGTACGCAACCAATCTTCTACGTTACTTTTTTTGTAGTCCTTCAAGGGTTAAATTTCCCCATTTACTTTCTTCATATCGCCCCACTCGTTGTATCTTTCCAGTTTTATTCTACATGCTTTCCTCTCCCCTGTCAAATTCCCCCTATTGTCGACCACCTCGTGTATCTTGCCAGAAGCTTGCGGAAGATAGGAAACACGTGTCTCCTCTCTTCCGTAATGAAATTCGACTTCCTTTCAAACTTCTAGTCCGACCTGCGCCATTCCCTGCCGACATCCTTCTAGTGAACGGGCTGCGACGATATGCGGGGACCCGGCAAAAAGCTCGAGCTTCGACAAAGCTTCGAAGTACGGCAGCGATACCGTCTTGTCGTTAGATCAACGTCGGAGAAGAAATTGTTACGGCAATAAGAAAATCACGGGATTGCTTTTAGTCGACGTGGTTCTGGTGTGCGATCAAGTTTCTCACATAATGCTCCGAGCAACCGCGATCCTTTAAGGTAATATATGCTTTTGGATTAGTTCCTGTTTAGAACGTCTACAGTTTACAGCAGTTGTAGTGCATTTTCGTGAATAAAGTGTGGTAGAAGAACGGTTTTAGTGACATTGAATACAGAGGCAAGATATATTCTTTTGAATTTGATTAGATGTTATTCTTGATAGTAACTTTTTATGCACTTCCAATTTATGCAAATTTGCATAAGCACGTGTTGTTTAGTAATTATAGTTTGCGTAACTGGACAAATTCAAGTATTTAATGATTTATTATTGATGAATATGCAAATAAGTTAGAATGATTCATTTAATTTGTTTATATGGTTATTGTAAGTTTCAAATAAATAAAAGTCATACATGTTTACCTAAGATTTCAAATACGAGAAGATTATAATCTCCTTTTACTGTGATAGTATTTGTTACTGGTTTGTAACATAAGTTATTGTGTTTTTATTATTATTTGAAACTTACCTAATGTTAGGTACTCGTGGTTACCGTAATGGTTTTCGAGCTTTGTAGGCGTTTGCACGTGGTGTGCCGACTATAAAACTTGTACGTCTCGAAGGACCACCCGATATGATCGGGAACAAAACATAGAAATGAGTAGGAGGTGAAGTGGACTTTGACTCTAGTGCTATGTGCTTGATCGAAATTGTTACTTGATACTTTGTAATCCGTACTTCCTACTCCGTACTCTGTGCTATGTACTATGTGAGTTGATACTTGTCTAACTTGTTTCTCCAACTTGTGTTTCTAACTATGTGTATCCAACTGACTGGGCCTCCCAGAATCGTCTTCGACGACACCTCCGCAAGTCGTCTTCGCGGGAGTGAAGACGTTCTGGTTGGCCCTTTTAGATCTAGATGGTTGTGGAAGGGATACACAATCCCCTCCCTTCTTGGGTCTTCCTAGCTGCTAATATTAATAACTAATTCGTCCCGTTTGCAATCGTCGACCATGGCAGGTAAAGGCAAGAAACGCTTTGGCTTTAATAACACATGCTAACAGACGGGCTAGAGGGTTAAAAATGCTGGTGACTGGACGCCAGATGTGAACAATAGACAAGGGAAATCTACAGCAAGAATCGGCTCTCGACGAAGGCTCTTATTGTTACGAAAAAACTACCAAATGTACAGCTAAGTCTTAGAAAAGATAAAAAGTGTATACAAAACTAAAACTACGATGGTTTAAGGGCTCGAACGAAATGGTAAGGCTATAAGTGGCCTTAACACCTAAATATGCATAGATAATAAGGATCAATGGTGCTGTTATTCACATTTTCAAAGTTGGCTTTATTCAATTCAAACCAAAATTATGTAATCTCTATTTCATTTTTATTTCATGCATCTACATTTCATTAAACGTTATTAATGTTTATACATAATTATTACGATTCAATTTAAATGTTCTTGCAACTTGCAAATCCTGTTAACTTAATTTATCGAAAACGAAACGTTAAACACGATGTGTTTCTCCTTGTTACAGTTTAACTTTGAACTTCAACGTGACGAAAAGCTGAATTAAATTCATGATTGCTTTCGTGCACTTAATATAACTCAAACGTTTCCGCCTGCCCCAAAAGTACAAAATTCGCAGCTCAGGTCACCGCCAATTACTTGACTGTCAGCGTTTTCATTAGAAAGACACGTAGTCGATTGAAGTATAATCTTAAACACAACATCTGACGGAGAATGAGAAAGACACGTTGTCGATTGAAACACAATATTTTATCGAAGATCTTCCTGTTATATCACGATTATACAATTCCCTAGTTGTGTCTGCTATTATTATCAATAATTACATTCGCAAAACATTTTTCAATTATCGAACGAATTCCATCGTCCTTCCATCTTATAAACGATTCTCATTTGCAAATAAATCGCGCGGAACTTGTACCGGCGAGCGTTCCGGTAATTGACCGAGGCGAAGATTTGTTAATCCGTCAGGTGAACAATTACTGTTATTAATTGCTCCGTCGTGGATCGTTCCATTTATTATCGAGGAGTGCGCTTCAATCAGCGCGAGAACATTTTTGTCGCCGGTTTCCTCGAATGTCTTGCGTCCGTTCGTTTTATTGGGCTTGTTCTCGGTCGTTCGGTCCGCGCGGCAATTAAATACGTTGGCGACGAGGAAAGGAGTGAAGAGGTAAAAAAAGAAGCTGCGTGATATAAATCATTAAGCTAAAGTCTCACTGAAGCAACATCGGGAAACTTTGTATTTGTTCTTGTTGCTGTATTTCTCAAGACAGTTTTAACCAACTTCTACATACTTGCACAAACGTTCTGTCTATACTGAAACAATTTCATTTCAGGAAAAATAAAATAATACAAATTTTATATAGTACAAAATCAATTGATATAATAAACAAATAAACTTCTAAATAAGGAAATAATTTCAAAATATAATTTCAAAACTAAATAAATTAATGTAATAAGAAATACAAAATAAATGCTGCTAAGAGTTTGATTCTGACGATGAGTAACTTTTCCCTGCATATATTATGGCTGCTCGTATTTAATGCCTGAGATATACACAAAAATATTTTCGTCTCCAGGACTGACATCTTTCCAAACAATGTAACATTGGATTTACAATAACCTAACTTACAAAGTTCAATGTTGTGAGTCACTGTAAATTTACTCATAATTCTAATGAATGCAAACATATTTCGTACGTTAAGGATATTATGTATAACGAATGAAACTAGTTTCCAATCGCTGAAAATGATATAAAGTATTAACTTTTATATATAGATCTAAGCTAAAACCAACGTTAGAGTTGTGAGATAGCATTGAATATGTTTCCCGGAATTCCTCGGGAATTAAAGCCGATTGGCGTTAACATGTAGAGTAGAATCTCCGTTACATGAATACCTGTTATGTAAATATTCTATTACATGAACGTTCTAGTATGCGAACTGCGTATACCGTACTACAATACCCATATATTGCAATGAAAGTGTTTATGTACATACATATAAATTTGATTACACATTTCTGTGGGATGATATACTGGTATACATATGTATGTATCTATAATGAAACCGTTTGAAACTAACATAGTACTATGTAGTTCACGCAGTGTAACGTTATAAATAATAATAATGTTGCTACGACAGAAATACGTAGTATTTCCAATTGGAGAATGAAATAATAAATGACATAATTAAAGAACTTCACGTAAGAAATATTCAACAAATCTACCACAAAAATAAAAATCACCAATATAAAAAGTTAGAAACGAATCAAATTCATTTCAATAGAATAAATTATACAATATTTAATAGATATTAAGTATTAACCTCTTGCTCTATGATTTATTTCATAACTATGATCGATATAAATATTTTATAATCAATAATTTATTACCAAAATGAAGAATTTTTATGCTTAGTTAATGATTGATAATAGAAAAGTAACATTTAATTTATATTTAAGGAAAATAAGTAATACTCAGATTTCTGAAATTCAATTTAAAGTTTTCATCATGAGTCTGACATTATATTGTAAGTCAAAAGGTTAAATCAAACTGACTGCTAACTACATGTCCTTCTCGTATGTGAAAATTCTCTTGTCCCAACACTTTTGTTTTCCAATTAGTTTCTTCATTGAAATCTCTGGGTAACGCTTTTTTCTGTATAATCAAGACGTCTTTTTCAAATAGCATACAACGTTGTCAAGGTATTATTGGTTGTTGCTCGAGTGAGTACGTAGCTTTATCTTTAACAACGACTTCTTTCTACCCGGGTAAACGATACTTTTGCGTAATACGGCTCGCAGCGAGCACGGCCGTTCGAACACGAACGCGAATCACGTTTCCTAATTGGCAGCTTTTTCCGCGGTAATTGGAAGCAGTCGAAGAGCTTTCCTCGCGAAGATCTCGAATTGCCGGGAAAAAGATCTTGCGAGGCGGTTGTCGGGAGTGGGAGGAGTAGATCGAACAGAAAGCGGATGGTAACAAAACGTAACGACTTTTTATGGATCCGAAAATAGTATCGGGCGAGAGAGTCTTCAGAGATTTCGTTGAATCAACGCTAGGTTACTTGGGAAATTAGACAAACATTACTGGAAAGAAGTGAAAGAAAATGGCGCTGGATAACTTCATAACGATGCGGATATGGCGAAATTGATATTCAGAGGAGAAGAAACATTGACGATGGTTCTTATTGCAGCTTTTATCCTTGCAATATTACTTCGAAACTTTTGAAGTCTTTGCTTCAAGATTTCTGTAGCAGTAACATTCGGAGCTATTTTATCGTTAAAGGTTTTTGCTAGGAGAAAAAGGAATTCTATGTTCATTGTAAGTTTACTTGAAAGATTATATATTGATGAAGGAAAAGTAATATTTCATTTTGATCTCCAAAGAATGAATGACGTTCGTATTTATTAATATAAGTAATATGAAATTATAAGTAATGAAATCTCCAATACGTGGGGTAAATAAAGAGTGCAGGTTTGAAAAGATATCGATGGGTATAAGAATATTATGATTTAATATCACAGTAGATTGTGTTCATAATTATGTTTATAGAAAAGTATACGTGAAAAGGAAACTCGTGAGTTTGAAATTTTCATTTATGATCCATTGAATAATAAACGATCACTAATAATACGTGTTATGAAATATATCAGATCCTCAATTATGTGGCACGCATGTAAATTTATTACTTATTTAATATTTATATATTAATTGATCATGTATATTGAATAAATTATTTGTTGCAGTCATTATGAAGTATAATTTTAATAATTGTATATTTACAACTATTTTAATAGTAATATTTCTTGAACCATAAAACATTCTATTATATGTTATTTATTAGTGTTTCAGTTGCTTCTTTCTGTATGCACTAAAATTTCAAGATTTAATATTATATATAACCATTAAAATATTGCAAAAAAGCAATTTAAATTTAATAATATTTTGTCGCTCCTTTAGTTCACCAAATTTGAGATAAAGTCTATTTAAGTACTTTCTAGATTTTTTCTAGACCATTACTAATTGCTTTTCACCAACAAATGTTGCAAAAGAATCGAAAACAACGAATCTATTTAATTTTTCGTATTTTTATTTTTCTGCTACACTTCTTAGAGAACTTAATTCCTTTCTTACTACTGTAACTCCTTGCCCTATGATTTCTTTTTGAACTATGATCGATCTAACTACTTTGACATTAATAATTTACTGAAAATAACAAAAAATTTCAGTCTTATTCTATGTCAACGTATGGTATAATTGTGTGGTATAATGTATAATCGTTGATAGCAGAGGAATAATATGTAATTTACCTTCAAACAAATTGTATAATATTTATGTTTGTTAAGGTCTATTTGAAGTCTTCACTGCTAGTCTGACACGATATTGAAGGGAAAGGAATTAAAAAAAAGATCTTAATTATTGAAAAGGAGCAACCAGAAAACTCTTCTACGTTCAATCGTTACTGCACGCACTATTACGTTCTAGGAGGAAGTCCTAAGATGCGAAATGGAAAAGAACAAAGCGTCCCTTTAAGCATAATAGTCCTCCCGGACCCGTCCAGACGGAACAATTCGCTCTTTTGTTTCTCAGATTTTCAACAATCTCGCGTCCTATTACGGACCAATTGAAAACGCTTTACTAGAAACGGTCGAAAGAGGTTTCGGCAAACGGAGAATCGAATCGTCGTAGGTTTCCAGCTGGGTTCGGTCGTGTACTAGGATCGTTTCCGTTTAACGGCCGGATCGTTCCGGGATTCCGAAATGTCGCGGAACGAGTCTTCTAACCCCTTCCGTATTTATACGGGGGCTCGGTGCGCTTTTAATGAGATCGACAAGTCGTGAATGGGTCGTCCTTTGAGTCGAGACCCCAACCGCCACGAAGTTTCAAATGACATTTCCGGCGGTCATCACCGTTTAAATTCAATTAAATCTTTTATTATGGCGACGCGATTACCGGGAGCCTGCCGATGACGAGGTGCCGGGTCGATTGCACGGTTTGGGGTGGGGCAACATAATTCATTCTTACTGTTAATGAATGAACGCTTCGACTGCTCGAATAGTTCCCTAGAAAATCTTGGTAGACTGAAATTATTTCATTTGAAATTTTGTTTTATTCAATTCTACTATCGTTTTATACAATTTTTCATACGAAAATGAAATGGATTTTGTTTTAAATGAAAGCAAATTTTATTTAATATATTTGTCACTTTGTTTTTCAATTAAGTTTCTCGATTTTATAATCTTTCAATTAAATCATATGTGGTGGGTAATCATGTTTCGTTAACATCAGTCTTTTTCTGGAAAATTGTTTTCTGAAGTTTGAAATGCGGATACAAAGATATTTTATGGGAGTTGGCTACGTTTACTGTTAACAACATAAATTGCATTACGTTATGATTACTAATCTTGTTTATCCTTGAAATTGGAGTATTTAAAAATAGAAGAAAAAATATGTAATCACTAACCAGATTCTTAACACGTTTTCATTTTATTTTATATTGTACTCGTTGCATCAGTTAGATGTTATAAATTGTTTCGAGCTCCGCAGCATACGTTAAAAACATTCATTTTTCATTAATGTGAGATATAACTGTGTAAAGTAATCCAATAGTACAATATTTTCTCGTATTAATGTTTAATACGTTAAAACACGAGAGAAAAAGAAAAAAGAAAATCTTTCAGCCAATCTGTTAAATGGAAGATAAAATAATTTTCTATTTAACTACGTTTTATATTCATCAATCAGTATCATATAAGCATGTACATTTAAATCGTAATACTGTTTTATTTGAAATACAAAATTCTCACGTTAATCCGACGAATCCAGGGCAACAAGTTGCTAATCTTTTTCCATTATTTAAAACTTTTGATTTTAACCAGCTCGAATCTCTGATTTAAAGTACCTGCGAACCCAGAATAATGCCATCAACTTTCCTCATAATACCATAATGCATGACGAATTAAAGTATTGTAAATTCTTTTTCCTCAAAACGAGCAAGGCGAATTACTACCCCATTTTGAACAGAACAGATGTTTCTTGTTTGCCATAAAAATGAACGTGAAATGTTAATGTTGAGATTCCTTTTCCGGTTTCTAATTAAATAAATGTTTTAATGCGATGCAAATATTTACAGAAAAACTCTAATGAAAATTATATTTATCTTTCCGACCACTTGTCCTCATTATTGTAATGTAGTTTCATTTCCGTTCTTACATTGACGTGTACTTTTTAACTTTCATACTAAGTGCATTCACTAATAAATATTTTCATAAGAGAATAATAGACGAAACAATAAACAAGATACTTTCAATTTTAATGTTCTTCTAAACCTCATAAAATTATATGTCACTGTTAATCAAGCTAAACAAATAACTGTCTCGTAATGGAAATATAATCGCTAATGAAATTTATTACATATATCTATAAGGAAATGCTCACTCTAGAGTTTCACCAAATACAGTTACTCACAAAAGTACTTGGCCGTCTACGTCTATAAAATATTCTATCAAATTAAATGTTTAACCCCTTAATTCACAATTTTTCTTAGTGTGCAACGTTATACAAGAACTTCAAGTTGGCCATTACTCATATTTCCATTTGATTATCAATATATATTTATTACTATTAAATTTTTCCTAACAAAAGTTTTTCATTTATATAGAAAAAATAAATTATAATCTTTTATTTAAATGAATTAGTAAAATTTAAACTGTGCATTAAGCAGTTAACGTTTTTTCAATAAATTGTATAATAACAATATAAATTACACCTTATAACTTAATAGTAACATCATGATATCATAATTATTGTAATTATCTTCCAATATATCTACAACAATTACAGATTTAACATTCATTAAAAACGCAGACATACACAAGCCAGTAGATCAACACTTCCGTGACCAGCTCCATAACCACATATACGTTTATAAATATTCACTTCAATATTTCGCCGGACGAATTCCGTAAATATGATCCGCGTGTTTTAATATTTGAACATGCCGCGGAGTATGCCCGAAACAAAAATTGGCGTTGCGGGATTCGGACAAGCGTGAAACACGAGGAAGAAAGTAATTGCTCGGACAGAACTAAAAAAGACGAGAGAAGTGAATCCGTTTCACGGCACACGAAACAAATGACGGTGGATCCGTCGGAATTTCATCGTGGGATGCGAAACAAACTAGGCAAATCGGATAAACCGGGCGAAATTTTCCTTTGAATGACCAGCCCGCTCTCATTTGTCCCTTTCATTTGCGCAAATGTGTTTCGTTGGTCCATCGAAGTAATTACTGCGCGAGCTGCGCGCGAGTTGAACGTCCGGGGCCCGGGATTTTATTTACAGGCGATATAACGCGCGCATCCCACGGAAATAAAACTAGCAGGAACGAATTCACAGATGTGGGGGAAATTCATACGTATGTATATTCCGGGCGAGTTGTGGCTGGGAGTGTGCCATTGGTCCTGCGCCCTCCACCCTCTCGTTCGCCGAAGGCCTACGCACGCGATGCACACGCAAACACGCGCTTTTCTTTTATTTTGGCGTCGTTAGCAAGCAACAAACAATTCATCGCACGCAGCTCCCAATTGATATTTTTCGAATTGTCGATTACTCGCACGAGGAAGCGTTGCCGATCGAGTCCCACTTTTTTACATCAACAAATTCGACACGGGAACACGGTCGAACATGTTTCATAAACAACCGCCGCGCTGGCGAATTTTTCACAGCGAAACTAGTTGAGAATCTTTCACTTTTCACAATCTTTCGAAATGTTTGTTGTTTGAGGGTTGACGATTTTAACCTCTTCAGATTTTACGAACATTATAGATAAATATAAAAATTTGTATTTCCGAAAGTTCACCTGTAAAGTAAGTAATACCTAAGTTTCAACTAAAGTTCACCTTCTTTCGAGACAGGAAAACAAAGCTTGTTTACATCTAGTGTCAACGATTTCATTCAAAATTCTTCGTCACTGCAAAAGCTTCATAACACAAGAACTTTAAAAAAGGAGTCGATAAAACTAACGCTTAATTCATTAGCGTTCTTAACCTATTCAGACCTGACGCACATTATAATGTATATTGTTTTACTATTTTCAATATCTGGTAAAATGTTATATTCATGACAGACAACCATGTATAATATTTGAGCCTATTTCCATAAGAGAAGTAGTACTCTACCATTTTTTATTCAAAATGTATCTCATTATTGATAATGCATTGAATAACAGTCTTTTGATGTTAGGTAAGTGTAAATAATTTTGTACGAAAATCAGGCTTGAAGAAGTTAATTTGATTATTGATAGTTCTTCATAAGAATTTTTAATTTGATCTGAAAACGTCGACTGAAAGCTTAATCAGTGTGCAAGTTCACTTCTAATAATTACTAACAAGAATTGTTCAGTGACAGTATTGAAATCCATTTTAATTTTAACCCTTTAAGAAACGATTTCCCTACGACCTGAATTCGCAATCTTGCTTCAATTATAATTACATTATCAGAGCAAACGTTTGAGAGGGCAGAAGCAGCAGCACCGACCTTAACGTTCGTTTCTATCACCGGCAGGTTTACGTGGGCGCCACCTTAATAGCTTCAGAACAGCATCGAAATCTTAGTGCACTTAACGGAAGCTTTATGCCGCACCGGAAAATTTCTCGGAAAGCTTCGTAAGCTAGTCTAAAACGTCGCGCTGTAACGTCGCTATTTCTGGACAGAACTGTCGAAGTGTCAAGCAAAGATTTTATTTAGGTAATAAATAAGAAATAGGAATAAACAGTGAAATTTTAATCTGTATTGACAAATGATTAATTGAATATGAATTTATTTGAGTAATTATTATTTTTTTATTCGGAGAATAATTACCTTTTATCATAAAATAATCTTTACATTAGTTTTCACAATAAATTCTTCACCTTTCAAATGTTTCATCTGAATGTTTGTTACTCTGCAATGGAGTAATTAGTTGATGTATAATGAAATAATATATTTACATTCGTGTAAAAAGATACTGATGTATAATGTTGAAGAAGGACATATGAAATAAGAGGATATTTATTTAAAAAATGTACATTGTCCTTTCATTAAATTATTCGAATAAATGAATATCAATTATTCGAATAAATAGAATAATATTCTATGGATGATGAATAATTACTATCCCGATGAAGTATTCCAATAACTAGAATTTATGCAATTAATTACCATAACTGTTTACTCGAAACACTTTGAATATCGGCCAATTATAGTTTATATTTAGAATAGAACTTGATTTACAAATAGTGAAACGGTTCCGACGACGGTGTTTTTAAATGCATTCATCTGATTGTATTAATTTGATTCAAAACTTTTCACATTTTCTGCGACGTAGTTTATACGTATTTTATTTTCGAAGCCTGAAATTTACGCATATTGAAGATTGAAAAATTTTTGAAGGAAAAATATTTAGATACGTTATCTCGGGAAAACGAACGCTTCATATCCCCGCATATCAATTTTTCTATGAACATTTTGAAATGTATATCTTGATGGATTCTTGAGATGGATTCATGAGATGGATTCTTATTCTAATTAGAATACTAATAATTTATTAAATATAACGTAATTATATTACATTGTATTTAAATTAGTAAAACATTGAATTATATTGAAATATGATTATTAAATAGATTCAACAAATCGGAAATCACATTCTTGATTACAAGCCATAAATAATAGTCAACTGTTTTTGTAAATCGAACATTGATAACTTATGATTTATATAATAGCGAAAAATCGTTGGAATATTGAGAATTAGTTCCAAAGAATATGTTCATATCAATAATATTTACAAACTAAAAGTTCATTACAAATTTCTGTGTTCCAAAATTAAGCACGTCTGCAGAAAATAGGTTGTTAAATGAACTTTTCGAAATTCCGGGTTTATAGGAAGCGAGAGAGAATGTTCCCTGTGTAAAATTAAGTCAAACGCGTAGAATGAAGTTTTTTTCGTACAAGCCTCCATTTCCGAGAACATCGACTTTGAAATTTATCCGATGCGCATCCACTCTTGCCTGAGGTAAGTAGATCAGGGTAAGTACTAAATGGACAGGTGAGCCGAGTCCTATTCAGTAGTATGCGTATGCAATGAAAATTTAAATTCGATTTTCTCGAAAATGGAGTCTTGTATGAAAAATTTCGTTGCAGATACCCGACTTGCCTTTTTGTTTTACCGCTATATGTAAATACCATAATATTATAGGTACATAGAAAATACTCGAATAAGCGCATAGATCGTAAATTTTATGCATTCATAATGTAGTATTTACATGGCAACAAAAACAATTTTAAAATAATCACGTTTATTATACAATTCATCGAACAGTTTCCACTATTTACGGTTCCTAACCTATGAGTTCATTGTAGAAAAGAAATATCACGTACTGCCAGCAATGCAGCTAGCTTCATCAGATACACGTGTGCCAATTATTGGATCCCTTGATGAAGCTAACTAACTGCAGTACTGACAAAACGTTCGGGTAATTTTTTCGGATGAACACATATAACACCAGAAGTCCGCAATTCAAATTATTTGCAGTTTTAATCAGTTTCGAGAATATGAAATGTTGTAATTTGGAATATGTAGCATGACTCAAAAGCAATAAGGTTCGTTTTAAATTATTTAAGATAATGCAGAACCGATGAGTGTTCACTAATGGATATTTCTTCTTCAATTTTTTAATATAAATTCCTTTTTTTTTAGGCCATTGGTGTAATTTTCTAAAATCACCACTTTTGTAAAATAAAGTAATCTAAGATACTTATATTTGTACTTATTTTCTCCCAGAATGTACCTTACATTTAAAAAAGAATAAAACAGAATTACTATTAAAAAATAAGCTATTCACAAAAAGTTTCTCTATTTCCGGCATTTCTCATATTATTAGAATCTCCGCTAAGATACTTAGAATATAACAATTGCTACCAAAAGTTACATACATCCAGCGATTAAAAAACCATATCTTCTTTCTCGAAACTAATTAGCTTCGTTTTCCTGTCTTAAAAGAAGGTGAGCTTTAATTAAAAGTTATTTTACAGGTGAATTTTCGAAAATATGTACATTTATATTCATGTATTTTAGAAATATATATTTCTATATTATTTTGTATGCTGAAAAGAATTATATAATCCGTTTACTCAATAATTCAAGTAAATGACGAATAAATGTCTTTGTAATGGTTTACTTAATACATTTTTCTCACATCGTAAGATTGTCACACACGCAATTCGAATGACGACGTTGATCCTTCCACTCAAAAATCATTCTATAATTCCTAATTCTGCATCTACGAAATTATTAAACGAAATGATTGAGATTTATAATCGTTAAATTTTGTTTCAAATCTTCATTAGAATTCTAATACGATAGAGTAAAGCAAAGGATTAAAAGAATTGCAATTAGTAGTTTGGGATCCAGCAGAAGAGGCCGTGATTTCTCGGCGCAGTTCGCAAATTACGATCGATTAGGTGTAAGACAAAGTGCACATTGTTCAACCGCATCGCAGTATCCGGGAAAAGTCGACGCTTCTGATGGAAACTTCCACAAACTCTGTTCCGCTGATTATTTGCGATGCAAGCAATAAACGATAGTAGGTCAGCGGGATCGTTGTACAGAGAAAAGTTTAACCTACCAAATATCAGGGATTAAGAATGAAAGCATCGGTCGCCGGAAACTTTTAGATAATTGCCGCGAGAATTGAGGAACGACCCCTGCCCATGGAAAAAGTCGTGAATTCTCCTTAGTCGCAATTCTCACCTGTTTCGTGCGCCGATTGTTTCCAGCGAATTGTTCCGTTTATTTCTTTTCGATATTAACGGCATCACAAAAGGTTCGTTCCCGCTTTGTTCCTGAAAGCCGCGTTTCACGTCAAACGCCATAATTATTTATTGCAACAGTTTAATGGAACGATTGGTAATTTTGGTTAAAGGACTTTGCAATAGAATTGGGAATTCATTTGTTGAAACGAAAAGGATTTAATTATACATTGTAATTACGGTACATTTTTGTATGGCACAATGTAGATTTAATATTTCTCGTGGGATTGAATTTAAACGCGTGCATGCTTTAATGTGTTTGTTCTTTGAATCTAATAATTTAAATGAAATTTATGAAGGATAATTTAGCACTTTATTATCTGTATGATATGTAAGCAATGAATATATTGAAACATTCTATAGTCTGGTACTTATTCATTTCATTTGTTTTATTTCATTGACTTTCTTCATTTATTATGTCACTTCTGCGGAAGCATAAATGAAACTAGTTTGATTAGTCTTCCTCATTTTTATTTGATTCCAATTCTTAGTATTTTCCAAAATTTGTAAATGATCGTTACTTGCCTCCAACCAAATTTCGTAATTATTTCTTACTTTTGAATACTTCTTATTACCTGTTCCTTATCATCTGATATTAGGCCATTATTACCTAGGACCATCCAAGGCTATTTAGATTTTCCCTGGTTTATTTTGCATAATATTGAACCACATTACTTTACATTGAGCAATTTTGAATCATTTTAGATCGCATTGAACCACTCGGACCACTATGCAGCATTTGAATACTTGTTTTGTAATGTTGTACCATCCTTATACTTCCGTCCTTTTCTCCATTAACAATCTTTTACCATATTTAACCACATCTGATCATGCCTATACACGTATGAATATATTCAACCAATCTTAACACGCTGAATGCTACACTATTTCATACAGCAAAATATACAAAAAAGAACAAATATAATATTGAATCATTTGATTGAATTGCATTATTATTATTGCACGTTCGTCTAGTTGAATGCCACCGCATTAGGTATCATTATTTATAATATAGACGTGTTTTCAAATAATCGTACTTTCATTAAACGAATTATAATAATTCCATTTGGCTGAGAGTCACCGGTAACTCCCATGGTATTCAACGGATTAAACATCTGTAACAATCCTTTTCCAAATTCGCCGATCCGTCTTTACATTCAATTCTTCAGCAACTCAATGTTACACAAATAAAACTTGTCTGAACTGAACAGATCTTCTGTTATAGGTGCGCTGTATCCAGATTTCACAGCTCGGAGACCCATTTACTCTGAAGCCTCGAAGGAAGATAATGCCAATCGCATCCATTTCCGTGTCTTAAGACGATCCAAGAGCACGTGAACACTGTCACGCCACAAATTCCAAGGTATTTCGACGGTACAGATTACAGAAATTCTCCGCGGTGTCACTGATGCAATGCTAATTGCGTGATCAACGACAAAGAAGTAGAACAGGACCGACGGAAGATATGTAGCCCATGGGAAATCCGAGATATCACGGCGTCGCTCGTATTTGCATACAATGCAGCGCTATGCATCGGGCAGACAATGGTGATCCGACCCTTCTTTTTTTTCATTCGATCAGGAACAAGGAGGAAAAGGGGAAGAGGGATGGCAACGGCGTGTTCCTAGCGGTGTAACGTAAATCATACCTCGAAATAGATTCAGATCCCCTCTGTGGAATCAAGTGTCGAGCCACCATCACCGTTAGAACGGATCCAATCTGGCCTCGAATCTTATCTGAACGAGTTGCGGGATCGTTTCTACCGTGTCGAGCAATTTTGCAACATAATTACGTGCACCTCGATCCGTGACGCTCCCTTTCCGAGAATTCGATTACCTTCCTACCTCGATCCGAATTTTCTGTAAATTTCGGGAAACGTGTTGCGTATCTGTACACGTTGATCTGTTAAGTCGTGTAATACGAAATGGATTTATCTTACTAATGTTTGTACTCTTGTTGTTTGTTATTCCTTTGTTTTTTATATAACCGCTTAACCAGTTAACTGCGTTTGACGAGTATACACGTCATCTGAACCCCTAACCCTATCATTTCTTTCTCAACTCTGATAGATACGACTGCTTTGTCATTCATAATTTATTGGAAAAAAGAGAAATTATAGACATATTCTATGTCTATGTTTGCTCTTAAGTATAATAATTGATTACAGAAAAATAATATTTACTTTGAATTCGAATGAACCGAATAATATTTATGTTTGTTAAATCCTGTTAAAAATCTTCACGAGTCTAACACGTTGTTGTAGGGCAAGGGTTTAAAGCTTGAAATGATACTAATTCTTTTAACGATGCATTATTTATTTTTTCAGATAAACGTACAATTCTTCTTTGCTTTGCTTCAGTTTTTCATTAAAATTTACCCTAGGTGCATTCGTCCTACAATTGACGAGTACAAACTTCATTTTTTTATTTTATTGCGCACAAAACTAGAGATTTTTCAAACTAAATTCCATAGTTAAGTAAAACAGTTTCATCGCCGATTATTAGAGCAACTTTTTGTAAAAAAGTTTTTCTGAATTGTGCGTAATAACTATTTCTTAATAAGCAGTTGGGGACAATATTATGAATGAAAGAACAGTGCAGCGTTGATTTACAAAAATGAGCCACGTTGTAAACTCTAAATAGTAGCTTATAATGATGCCTTTAGAATTTATTCATTTTAAACATTCAGAATTTCTCGAAAAAGAAATATATTCATTAAAAGCACGTTGGCAGAAGCGTATCGAATCGAATAGAACATGTTTTGATTGATAAACGTCTCTTAGAAAATTAAACAAGGTTTTCCTTTTTCTTTACAATCCGACATTTTATATTACACGCCTTAATAGATACAAAATTTTTGTAAACGTGAAAAATGTATTGCATAATTTTTTTTTAATTCAGAACGTGAATTTTTGTGAATTTGAGAAAACTTGTGGCGTACGTTTCTACCTTGATACGGAGACTGAGTTTTTTGTAAATTGGGGAAAATGCATTGCGTGTCTTTTTGTTTCTATTTAGAATCTGATTTTTCATGAATTTGGAAAAATTTGTTGTATACTCTTTCACTTTAATTTAGAGCCCGAAGTATTATAAGCTTGGAAAAATATATTGTACCTATACCTTTTAAAATTTTATTCAAAGTCTAGATTTCCATGAATTCAGAAAGACATATCGCATACCCTTTTACTTTAGGTTACAATCTGAGCTTTAAAAAAGTTAGGAAATTTTCTCGTAGATTATATGGACTTGAATACCATAATTTTAATACTTCTTTGCTATTTTTTTGCATTAAACTGTTTTCACACCTTCACGTGTTAATCACATCAGCTTTCGGAATGTTTAATCCCTTTCATGGATTAGACTACCGGTTTCACCTATCCGCATTATTCAAACGAATTCAGTTTTTGTGCCTGGCATCCGCATTATATTTTCCGTTGTAATACCCGCGATGAATCACGTTTTATTCGTAGTACCGGCCATCCAGTGAATTTACATACCCTTCAGGTGGATATATCGCGTCAGAACGTTGGTCAATGGAGAATATTTTCATGGATAAATGAATTCTATAGAGAAAATGATAAATTAGTAACGTTTGGAAAAGAAGTACTGATAATTATTAAAATGAAGACAATATAAAATAATAAAACCAATACAGCGTATGAAATAACGAGGTTTGATGAAGGAAATGATACATTGTATTCAATTATTTTATTAAATTCATGACTTTATTGTCTATAAGAAAGTGATAAAAGATTATTTGTAATTACTAATATGGAACACCTAGGTAATTTGTAAATAAAATTCAATTTTATCACGAAAAATGAATATTTATGGAATTAAAAAGGATAAATAAACTAATTTTCCACTTTTTTCAACTTATATTATGTTAATTTTTTGCTTTTATACATTAGGTATACGAATAAAACATCGAGAACACTACATTCTTCGCGAATACAATATACTGAACATATTTTTTTCTATTATTATCATTTTTGTAATTGCCACTGTAAAATAAAAATATCAAATAATATGTAACATTAACAAAGAATGTCCATCCAATATGGAACGTATTTCATATTAGGAATCTATGTATTCCGATAGAAAAACAATAACTATTCTAAGAAAAATATTAATTTGCAGAAAATTAATTTTAAATAGTGAAAAACAAACATATTTAATGATAAATCATGTAAAATAAAATTTGGTTGGCCATCTATATCAAGAAATTTGACTATTTAACTCGCCTTTCAGAAAATTTAATTTACTACCAAACACAATAATGCTTCGCAGTCGATGACAAATTCTTAATTGATGTCCAACTATTAATATAATTGTTTTGTATTATCAATGAAGTGTTTTCCATAATAACTGATACATCAAGTTATTTATTTTCTAAAATATTGTGGTGTTTCATATTAAAAGCTGTTCAATATTAGGCGTTATTACTCTACATGTACAATTACATGTAATATTCACATTTAGTTAATTGTAATTTATTTTTTAAAATTCGACACTTGAATCTTATTAGAACGATATTTAATATAACAGCATTATATTATATATTAATGTGGTAACTCTATAGTGTTCCATTTCTTATTTTATAATGAAGACAAATTTCTGCTGCCAACTATAGTAATGAAGAATAAAGAAAGTATAGTAAAAAATTCTCTTCTCACTTTATCATACTTTTCATCGCTTTCTAAATATTCACAAACATCCATTAGCGAAAAAAATTTTAAAAATGTCTGAACTTGTATGAAATGTACTTATAAAACTGATCTCTGAATTCTAAAACTAGTCTCCTAATAACTTTTCCCAACACAACTAATAGAAACTTGTCATTTCTTCTATTGAATATCGATCAATATATCGCTGATCGACTAAAAAAAGTATGTCCCAAAATATTTTCATAGTAAAACATTATAATTTCAATTACCAAATCGAATTGAAAACGCAGACAATAAAAAAACAGTCTAGAAACTAAGAAACACATTAAACAAACGTAATCCGATGAAATAAATATAATTCTAGTGGCAATTGACAGTATCGCTTTTCAGTAACACAGCGACTGTTAATCGCTAATTTAATTTCATCGAGTCGAGTCACCATAAGAACAATTAACGTTTCGATGTGATCTTTTTTATTGCGGTCAAAGGTGACGATCGAATCGGTGAGAAATCGACCCTGGGGCTAATTTTTCTCCGAGCAAAAAGGTTAATCGACGCGCGCAGGATGTCAGCAATGAAATCGCAATCGCGGCGCAACGTCGGCCGTTCGTCGGGCCAGCAACACCCGGTAATCATTGCAATCGCGATTCGTTTGTTAAACGAATTTGGAAAGAGAATTTGGGTAGGACAGCGGAAGGACGTCAAGGGCGGGGGGAGGGAGTCGTCCCATTGTTCCACGCCGCTCACGTTAAATACGCCGGCTAATTACCAATTAAGCGCCGGTACACAAAGCTCCGCGGCACGAGCGGCAGATATTGCCGTTTCCCCTGATCGATTCATTTATTCTCTATCTGCATTAATTTACGGGGAGACGCGTTACTCGCAATCGATCTTTTTCGTTTTTTTTTCGTCGGCAGTACGCATACAAAAAGCATGGCAAATCGCGATTCAAATCGGACGCGGATTTCGACGGATCGGAACCGTATACTCGGTAATGCTCTCTCTTATCCGCTTATCTCTCACCTTTTCGCAACGTCTAGCCTTTGTTTCGGTGAGCGCGATCCGGATCGATGGAGGTATTCGGAAACAAACTTCTTAACGAGAACGAGTCCCTGAATTTTTGAAAGTAGTACGTTTGTATCATCGAAAGGGAAACTTTTCGATCTGTTCGACCTTATTCCTTGTAAACATTATTCACGATACTTCAATTTATCCGTTTTTTATATGTTTGCGGAAATATTTTTAATTTTTTTCATGGTATGTCCAGTATTTCTAATTTCTTTAATAGTTTTTCTGATATTTCTGATATTTTCAATATCTCTAATTCTTTTAATATTATTTCTGCTATATATGGTATTTCCAATGTTTCTAATCTGTTGAATAGTGTTTTTGACATTTCCAATATTTTTAATCTTTTTAATAGGTCTTCTGGCATTTTGGATATTTCTAACGATAACCAATACATTTGTCAAGGTAGAAACAAACGTAAATCAAATATTGCTCAGCCACGTGGTTTTTTCATCTTCTTGAGCAAGTCGTGCAATTATCCACGAATCCCATTCCGCGCCACTAAAATTCAGGTTAATGTCGAGAAGAAATTCCAATCTAATTTAAGAGAGGCTGGGAGCAGTATTTATAGCGGCGCCAAGACTCGATGGAACTCGTTTATGGAACATTTATGGGATTTCACCCACACGCACTGTGCGGATACGTGACTGTCGAGTTCAAACGACGTCCTGTCACGGAAGCTTAAATCTTTTTCAGGAATTTAATTTTGCGAAACTGCATGATCCTAGGTCACTGAGAAACGAGACGACGCTCAAGAAAAACAATTTTCATGGTTTTATAAGTTTCGTTGTCTCTAGTATCCTTGAGACTCTTGTTGCTGTGATCTGTTTTATCGTTCGCCATAGTCATGGGAATTTGTTACACTCTCGAGTTGTATAGCTTGTTTCTGAAATTGTGGTACAACCGCGAAAAACAATTTGCCTGAAAAACTAATTGCATGTACAGTAGGAAGATAATAGACTTTGTCTGTTTATGACTTACTATTTTCACATTTTAGAAAGATTAAGGTGCGCGTGTCAGAAAAGTTTTCAAAGCCGATTGTCACGGAATTGAAGTCTTCTATAAGAAAATTTTATTCCTGCTTTTGACTAATTTTTTTTATGTTGTACAACGATTTCAGAAACACTTTACAAGAAAGATGTTCCAGTGGCCATTTGTAAAAGTTTGATTATCATTTCTTAATTAATGCTTAGTAGTAGATAATAATACTATTTTTTAAATATATATAAACAATGTTTAGATAGTATGCCTAGTAAACATTCTAAGAAAGAAAGAACCTGATGTGACTGATGAAATAAAGAAAAGAATTTTAATGCTTAATAATTTAATTAAAAATTATGTTTCTTTCTTGCCATAATTCCAGGTCAAAAAAATATTTGCAAGTTGAAGCTGTATAGGAAATTTTAATCTAAGAAAAGACAGTTCTAATAAAGCAACTGTTGCTTGAAATATAGTTCCATCAATACCATTGGTATATTTTAAAACACAAAATTGTTCCCTGAGTGTCATGCGTCGATGCTTGTTACAACGGCTATCAGCATATAATAGGCAATCAGTTTCGAACAGGAGTAATTAAGTCGGAATCGAAGTCGAGGTTTCCATTTAACAGATTCGGCTCATCTCAGCGAAATTAGTACCTAATTGATATTCCGTAGGTGGAAATTGAAAGAATTGGCCTAATTAAAATCTTTGTCGCTTAACCCTTGATCTCTACCTATTCTTGCAACTGCATCGACTACAGTATAAATCTAGGCCCGATTGAACACTTACCATATTAACTGCACTGTAAACCATACACTATACCGTATGATAGCAATTTCAGGAATGCATCTGTCGAGATTTTAATTGATTTCTAATTCAGCTTGCATATTTCTAAATCAATTTCTTTAATAATTTCTCAGAGAAAAATCTGTTACCTTTTTAATAATTGCGAAATGAAGAATACGGAAATGGGTCATTTTGACCCGTTTGGTAGTTTTAGTGTTAATTTATACAATTATCCGATTCTCGATATACAAACACATTTGTTACACAAACACATTAACTAACACTTTCGATATTTATAGACCTCTCATTTATTCTTCACAAACATAGAATAAAAATATAAGAATTTAATGTGTATATAATACTCAGGTTTCTCTTCAAAAATAAGTAGTTTATTTTTACCTACATATTTAATCATTAATTTGAATTTCTTACTAAACTTTCCCTTTCATTCTCGAACTACAGTACCTACTACAGCTTTCTAATTACGTTGGTCGTTTGTGGCAAAGAGATTACGGTGAACAATAGATCAGACTCTGAGATCATTAAATTAGTCATACACTTATTTTATCTTTTTCCCTTTCTCTCCTGGTTACTATTAGTTCGGGCTATAATGGTAATGAGAATAACGATAGTATCTTTGTAAAAAATTAAACGAAATTAATCTTGCGAAAAAACACTTTTAAGCAAAATGACTTCCACTTCTTAGACAAAAATCATTTTGATAAATCTATACTAATTGTTAGTAAATATTAATTCTGAGTTTCAGTAGATGCTTTCAAATATTTCAATTTTCGAACAAAGGACATTTATTAATCGCTTCAATTAAATATAAATAATCCCATTCATTTCAAAGTAAAACGTAGCAGATAAGTCCTTCGCCTACTTTCGCAATTTCATACAATAGAGACGCGAAACACTTATAATTACTGTTCGTTCAACAGCTTGCGGATGGAGTTACACAGCATTAGGCACTAAAGCTAATACTATTACTGCTGCCGGCCCGGAATGCCTGAACACAAAAGACGTCGAGTGTATCCACTTTGCGCGGATTTTCATTTCAATGCGGAGATTAACAGACACGGAACAAAATTTTATAAATAAGTAGTCATATGAAAATACAAATCTGTCGTTAAGTTTCACCAGAAAATAGGAGCGTTAAGATGCTTTAAAACATTAAGGATTGCTTCATTTATGGTGGAATTCGAGGCAGATACTTTTATAAGCTATCCGTGCTAATTATATGTATATCAAGTTTTATATAAAACTGCTTGAATATTTTCTTTAGGGGGTTCGTTATGTAAATGTGAACGATGTTAAAAAATTTTCAAAAAGTACTCGAAATATTTAATTTATTCAAAGTATGATAAAAAATGTATTCCTGAAGTCAAATTATGGCAATAAATGGAAAAAAGTGGATTGTCTAACAAGGTTAATATTTTTGCATATGTCAATGTGTTAATTTCTATAGGTCACAATGACACGTATGTACATGAGTAGGAGATCATAGGAAACACAAAAAACAATAGTACAATACACAAACTCGTTGATGGCAATATCAAGATCACTATTTAGTAGAAAATAATAATCAGTGATGGCTCAATCACACTCCAACAATTTAAATAGCAAAAACTTGTCTTTTAATTTTCATTCTTCTGGCAAACCTCTATGGTTCACGCGGTTATTCTATAAAAAGTAAATTTTGTACATAATATTTTGCTCGAACTTCAACAGAAAATAAAGATTTTACTAATAGCTTCAAAAGTATTAGTGAAAGCTAATTTAAATGAGACACTCTCTATATGAGGTAAATTAAAAAGTAAAACAAGTTTTGCTGTCAAATAATTTTCAAAATAATTTCTCAGTTTATAAAAGAGTAGATTTGTAAACAGCTATGGATGTTTTATATACTTATGCTAAAAGTAAGTAAAATTATTAAAGTTAGTTAAAATTATTGCAATTGAAATTTTCTTTATTGCATCTTTATATTTGACGCGTGCGGCGTCGCTTCAAAGTCCCGCGGTTCGACCCTCAATGTTTGACCGATTGCGTCTTTCCTGTTTTTGCTGATTGTATTTATTTTCTATCCCTATCTACTGGGATCACGGTACACGGAGCTCGAAGCAGTGGGTAGTGGGGGAAAAGTAGGAATAGTGCAGTGGAATTTAACCGAGAAAATTTTGTGGAATTTAAGCTAGCATCACTGTACCACCTCTCGATAAGCCGTAACTATCGCCATCAATGTCCAAAAATCGCAACGGGAAGGTAATAATCCTTCGTACTTGTAAGATCGAGTCGCCAGATTTTCGGTTCGATATTTTCTTAAAGTAACAATCAACGTGTCGGGTCTCGGTAGAACGTGCTCGGGTTTCCGCTTACGTGGACGCACTTAATTTGACCTTTTTACTATCCGCCCGTCTTGTCCGCGGTAAAAGCCAGCGGCGGGAATCGGGAGTGAACTTTTCAATCTCGTGGTGGATTCTTGGCTTCCAATCTGCTCCCAATATCACGGGGTATTCGTCGGGCTTTTGAGTTCCGGGGAGTGAATTCCAAAGCCCCTCGATTTCGGTGCGTCGAGTTTATCGAGCGGATAGAGAATCTCTTCCGTGGACGTCCCATATGTGCTCGCTGTGAGAACATACATATGTGTGTGTGCATGAGTGCGCAGGATGTACACGATAGAACTATACCGGAGAATCTTATCGGAAATTATTGACAGACGAAAATTTCATGGCGAAACTTCTACCCGGCCGACCCTCTCGCTAACTCAGCGCCGTTATAAATTCATTTATACTTCACTCGGAATATCGAAGAAGGGGTAGAACGTCTATCCGCGATAGTGGATTGTCACAGTGAAATATGAGACTGGATACACAAGAAGAGTTGAACTTGTTTCCTTTTAAATGACCGTAAATGGTGGACGATTGCATAACACGTTCGATATCAACGTCACATATTTGTGATGCTCATAGTTCTTAGACATTCTTTTTATTTGTACCCGCATGAAAGATATACTGTGGAACTCAGTTTATACGGATCATGTTAGTCCTGATTTCCGGTTTATTCGGATTATGAAGGTAAACACTTGCTTCACTTATTGTTCTACTAATTAATTAACGTACTTGATCTACGTTTATACTGTATAATGTGTTGTATACAGCTAAAATTCTTTCATATAATATGACCGATTTTAGAAATATATAATAAAACTTTTATCTTTTACAAGGTTTATAGTCAAATGAATTTACCTCCTTTTTACTTCGATAATGTAAATTTCACTATGCATTTGCATCGTGCATTGTACTTTCTAAATAGTTTCAACAAGTTTCTGGATAATATTCAAATCAAGATTTCCCTTAAAATAATATGATTTTTCTTGAATGCTATTTGAATAAAATTTTGGCGTTAGTGTTAAGCATATCGTAAATAAAGCAAATAGAAAAGCAAAAGTGGTCACAGTATACTTAAAATTTACCAATAAAAATATAAAATTCCCACTTTATCCGTTTAAAAGATTAAAAGTGTGAAATCTGAAGACAGCACACATAAAAGTCTCTGAAGCAGACTTTGGTTTCTACGAAATTGAATATTTTTATACTTCGCGAAGTAAACTTTCGTTATATATGTGTAATAGTAACGGGAAGTAAGAAAATATGGAGATGGTTATTGGTCGCAAAGTGCGTCTGACTATAAAAGCAATCCACTGTAACGTTCCGTTCCCCTTTTCCTTACAGTCGATTACTCCACACTCGAGCTTCAGTAGTTACGACTCAATCATAGTGCAGCATAACTTTAAGTTTTTATACGCATGCACTGTTTCCAAGGTTATTTTGCATAAAGCATATGCAATTCAACGAAACTTTTCATGCAATGTATACACCCACCAATATTCTCATTTATTACCGTCATTCTACTCAATCCTCCTTTCATCTATTTATTCCTTTTCTTTCATTTCCTTATAAAGTCATTGAAATTTCCCTTTTTATACTATACAAAAGGCTCCGTCATACAAAGAATTGCCAAAGGAACAATAATGTATAGATATTAAGAATAAATTCATGGTTCACGAATACTGAATCTGGTTTAATATCCAGAAGATTTGAAGAATAAAAGAGTTGGACGTAAACCATGAAAATAAATTGTTTAAAAGAAATATATAATATAAACATCCAGGCAAAAATTACGAGACACAGCCATGTTAATGAGATTAATTTCTAAATACTGCTACTAAAGGAGTGAAATAATAAGAATGAGGGGAATCGTGACAAACATGGTGAATTAGAAAGAACTCGGTAGTGCATCTAAATTAAACGTAGCAGAGAATATAGTATAGCTGGCTGGGAAAACAGTATAGTAAAAGCTAAAACATGATTGACTAAGCTTCCTTCACGTTAAAAAATTATTTATGTGTTGTATTAATAACCTTCGTCAGATAGAAAATATTATAATGTCTAAACTGCAAAATTTGTACATTTATAATAAATATGAATCTACAAACGGTATTGAAACGAAAATTTTAGTGTAAAATTAATACAATTATCGCTTCAGTTTTGGTGTAAAATTATATAATAATATATTGAAATTACATGTAGTTTAATTTATTTATTTTAATTTCTAATATCATTTTTCACCTTACTTTTTTCCTTCAGAAATTAGTATAATTATTAAATTATATATGTAACTAATGTAATATAACGGAGGAATGAAAATATATTCATCTCTCGAAAATTTATTTATAATTAATTATTTTAAATTATTCATTAACATTATTATTATGGAATTTAATTACTACCTACGCAAGATTACGAAGCTGAATAAACGTGTGTTTATTTATTATAAATTATGTTTAATTATATAATCCAATTAGACGTGTTTTATTATAATATGCATACTTTATATATTCGAAAATGTTCCTTTAAGTTATTCATGAACTAATTTTTTCGTAATTATATCAAAATTTGCAGGAATATGTCGCCAAGCAACGAGATTAGAAATTGAATTTTACGAGTCTGATACCAGCTTAATTTTTGAAAATGGCTGGCGTTAAGAAGCTTACCCGTCGAATACGTGGAACATGGAACTCGACACGGAGAGAAGGTGAACGTTGTAACTCTTATTGGCGGAAGAGACACGTGGTTCTAATTAACTTCGTGTCGTCTCCAGGGATTTAATCCTGTGGAAAACCGTTCCACCGACCGAGCAGTAGAAAATGTTAGGACTCTGCATCTTTCGTAATGTCGGGAACCGCTCGTGAGCAAAATTGAAGGTGCACGAACTGAAGTGCCTCTGAAAATACGTGAACTCTCCTCGGCGTCGCAAAATTTTTCCGCGTTCCTTATAAAAAATACGAATTCTTATCCACCGTCTTTGCATTTCTTATTCTGTACCGTATTAAACCCACTTGTATCCGAACGCTCCTATAATTCAGACTCTAATAATAAAATAGACTCTAATAATTAATTTACAGTATTCTAACGAAGAATATATAATGCTTCAATGGAATGTTATTAGTTTATAGTGTACTAATTAAAAATTCACAATGGAACAGTGAAAAGTTTATCCTACTCGTAAACTAAAATTAATAATAATTTACAGTATTGTCATCAATATTATTTAAATAATTTTGAGTGTGATCTTTTGTATTTTCCACTTACTTATGTTTTTTTCTCTATACTGTGGCCACGCGTCACCGATTAAGCAGGTAAGAACTAGCCACAATGAAAAGTAACACCTTCCCATCTTGACCTGGAAACAAAAATAAAAATTCAATAGAGTACATTATATGAATGGAAAATGTGTGTCGTTTTTGTATATGCATAACGTTACTGAAGTAAGAATGAGCAGCAATTAAAAAGATAGCACTTATACTACTTTCCATATGAAAAAGCACTGTTTAACTGATCAAAGTACATAACAAGATGACGAAATTGTTATTACGTGAAATATACAGAAATTTATCTGTTCAAATTATATCACGTAAAAAATTGCTTCAATTTCACAATTACGTTTCCAGCCGTAAGGAACAATTATATTCATTCATCGTTAAAACGGGGGGATCCGAGTCAAGCTATTTCTATAGTCTCAGCATTTAGAAAAAGCAACCATTTGACAACGAGTGGACGTAAAAACCACTTTCATAACTTCAGTTCTCATTCACCTCGTTCCCAGTTTCCTCTGTGCATTGTGTTGAAGCAGTTTTGAACATTTTTTCCGCGCGAATTCAGTCGTCATACCCCGAACAAGAGAGCTTATAGGCAGAAAGGGAGAGAGAAAGAGGGAGGGGGGGGGGGGAGAGAAAGAAGGAGAGCAAAGTGACAGAGAAAGGAAAAAACGAGAGGAAAAGAAAGGATAACAACACGAGACAGAGAGCGAAACACAAATATAAATAAAGATCGATATGGCAGTGCGTAGTGTCAGTGGTGAAAGGTACGAATCCTTTGTGTTTAGTGATCTATTTCATATCGTTTATCGCATTCGACAACTGGAACAATGAACTTTGTGGCTGATAAAAGGATACAAAAAATGCGAGCAATTTGTACGCGATATTTCGAGCGATCGTTTCAAGCAGATGTTAGTATTAACGCATTCATCGCCAATGTGACTAGTTAGTCACATGAATGATGATAGTCGGGTATCGAGTGGACCGATCGGTCACACGCAATCGAGGTCTTTGGAACAAAAAGGGCGAAAAATTTTACATAGTTTTTTGTTGCAGATTCTATTTCATTTTGAAAAAATATTATCTTTCATTTGGTGCAAAAAGAAGTTAACTCTCAGTAATAAATAGATATAGCGTCTTCCACACTCCTCATTAAATGATTCCAACGGTATAGAAAGCGAATTATCTAAAGGTGATCTTTAATATCCCATTATATCATTAGAGTACTATTTATTGTTTCATTATAATATTGGTTATAATAAAATATACTCTTTTTTAAATTTCTTTAGCAAGTACTTACTGTTCTTTCTTAGTTTGGCAGAAAAAAAACAGCTTCAATATTTATATTATATTTATTGAAAAACTAAGAAAGTCATAGATTTTATGTTCACTGCAAAAATTTATTAACATGTATGTTACCTGACCATACGTTTATAAAACGTTTGATACAGAATTTGATTTTTAATCGATTTATTTTCTCCCAATAATAAAAATTATTAGGAAGTGCAGCTATCTCCTTATTTCAATAATTCTTTTAATTTTTATTTAAAACATTCACTGCCAATGTGACTAATTGCTCGCTTTGACGCCGACAAGGAAACCTAGTCTTCAGTGACAATCAGACCAATAGATTCCATGCTTCTTCTACAATACTAATTCATTGAGTTATTACTCAGCAGTTAATATTCACCTAAAAAAGAATTTCGAACCAGATTTACAATTTTCTCAGTAACACATTTACTTGCTGTTGAAACTATTAACTTGCCCCATAATATTCTCTCTTTTCTTTAGTTTGATGGATCTTTTAACCCTTTACATTCGCATGTCATGCTGGAGATGACAATACAGATTTGTTATAGAACATTGGAAATTATTTTGAATAGTAGCACACTTTAAAAGATTATAAAAATTAAATCTTATTGCAATAATAATAAATAAAATAAATATAAAACGTTGAATTCTACCGCTAAAAATTAGTTTAATTCATTTCCTTAAAAATAAATACAAGTTTACACCTAAAAATATTGAAAATAAAGATTTTAGAAGAACAAAGACGTAAAGTTCTCTTATCCTCTTTTTGTGAGACAGAAGAACTTTGTTTCTCTGTTATTCGAAAATAATCACTGCGGCATTACAGTGGGATCGCGTCGTTCATGTGCATGGGCTCTTAGGAAAACCTTATCAGGCTTCCGGTGAAACGGAAAAAAGATAATCAGAACGAATTGTTCATAATTCAATAATCCATCATTGAACATAAAATACTGTGCACCCGTCGTGTATTAACATGTTGAATGCCATGGGGGTCACCAGTGACCCCCGACCAAACCAAATTATTACAGCCCATTCAATTAAATGATGGTTATTTGAAAACCTTTCTATTATAAATAATGCTATCTAATGCGGCGACATTCAGCGAGATAAACGTGCAATAATAATAATGATTTCGCTATGTGAAATCGTGCGGCATCCAACGTGTTGGTAAACTCAAAAAAACTTGTCGAACAACCTAATAATACGATGCAGCTTACGAATTCCCAAAACCGTTTTAAAAAGCGAAAAAACAAATGCACCTAGCCAGATAAATTGGTAACGAGTGTGTTAACAGGCGCGTACACGAAACGTTCGGCGATCATCGTAGTCCTCTACAGTAATCGATCGTCATAATGCTTTCACGTCATTGACAACTGTCGAGCGTTGGAGCTCGCCACCAGGGGCTGTCACGAATCAAAAGCGGTCTCGCCTCGATGAGATCCTGTCCACCAATTACTGGCTTTGATTGGCCGCTCATTAATGCGGAACCCGTGCCGTGTCATCCCCTATCCTGTCTTACGTCCACTGACGCCGGTAGACGTCTTGCGGATCGGTGTCGTGTGTCGAAGACGACCGGAAGCTGGCCGAGCTAAGTGGCGTGCAGCATGGAGGCTCGAACTTGGACGTTTAAACTAATTAACGAGCTCTCCGCCGGCCGATTAGACGGAACAGCGTGATTCTAGCGTTTCGACCCTCCTCAAAGTCGACCGGCTAGCATTTAGCTCGTCCGAGTTACCATTCCCCGGCGTCGATGTCATGGCTGGCTATCTAAAGGAAGTTTAGAGACGCTCCTCGATGCATATAATGTTTGACGTGATACCGACGAAGACTGCGGTTTGGAACACATTTCTTTTTCGGTTGCGCTCGTCTAAAATTCTGTTTTCGACGTGGAATTAACACTAGGTTTACGGAACGCGTCAATTTGACTGATATTGAATTTTATAATTACTATTTGGTAAATTTTGGCTCTGACTGATGCAATTGCACCAGTATGTACACTCTGTTTGACAAGAGCGTGTCCGGCAAAACTCGAAAACTATTTAGGATATCGGGTTCGAAAAAAATACACAAATTCTTTATGGTGTATACTAAGATGCGTTATTATTAATATGGTGCCCAGTCACCGCCATTATCAATAATTAATTTACATCTTCGAGGCATACTTTCTACTAATGTAATCGCATAATCACGAGATAAGGACCTCCATACCAATCGAATTTGACGAATCAGCTTCTTGATCGTGTTGTGCTTCTTTCCTCTGAGCTTGATCTTCATGATTGCCCAAACATTTTCTATTGGATTTGCATCCGGCGACTGTGAAGGCTAATCTAGTACATCGATGTGATTTTCCTCTTTCCAGGCTGTACAGTGTCGACTTCGATGTTTTGGGTCATTATCCTCTTCCAGTAGCCAATGTTTATTATTTCTTATAAACCACCTCTGGGCAGATGGTAATAAGGCTCTCTGATAGATTTTGACCATTTTGGCAGCGTTTAAATTGTCAGTGAATACGTGCAAAGTACCGAATCTCTGCTTCGAGAAGCAACCCCAAACATGCACCCTTACCGGGTGTTTAACGGTTCGCTGAAGGAGTTTATTGGCGTGGTTACACCAGGTATGGGTTATAAAAGTATGTGCCCAAAAAGAAGTTTCGTCCGAAAAAATTACATTGTCCCAATCACGGTTCAAATTTTCATTCGCCCAAGCGAGTCTTTTTGTGACATGTTTCTTGGATAGTAGCAGTTTCTTTATTGTGCTTCTAAATTTCACATTATTTGCCAATAATCGTCTTCTTATCGTATCACATGACAATTTCAAACCCTTTCTACATAAAACTGCCTGTCCACTACGTAACGATAGACGGGGATTCTTCTCGAATTCGCGTAAAATCAATTTATCCTCTTTCTTCGTCGTCTTTGACTTAGTGCCACGATTTGGTAGGTCATCGACGTTTTTGACCTCCAAATATCGTTTCACCCACTTACTAACAAATGTCTTCGATTTCTTCATGTATTTAGCAGCCGCTGTGTATGACATTTTTGGTCCTTTAGGATGGGAACACAGAAACACTGCTTCGTAACGTGATGCGTACGCGGCACTCATAATGAAATGCGTCGTTTTACGAATAAGCTCGATCAACAACTGAAGGTTTTTTGTACAAAGCATCTTAGGGAAACATTCAAGTTACCTGCTTGAAGTGGAATTTCTTACCTAAGACATCGCAGGTAAGAGTTTTACCGTACACGCTCTTGTCAAACAGACTGTATCTCAGTTATCTATTTTTAAACCTCTAACTTCCAAAATTCGAATAAACGAATATGAATTTTTATAGGAGCAGTAGAATCAAGCGTACAATAAACGTTCGTAAACCTAGGGTTAATAATGTCGAAGAGAATAAAAGAAATAAAGAAATGCGATGCTTGTTTCAGCTTGAAGTTTAGTGAAGATGCAGTATGAAATGCACAGAGTCTCTTTGATTTTACTTGTAGTATTATAATATTGTTACAGTATAATAATAATTTAGTTAATGTAATAGTATTTCAATGTAATATTGTAATATTATTATATATTAATGTAAACAAGTAATACTCTTGTAATACTAGCAGCATAATGCTGCAACAGAACTTCAGTAGCGTTTGTACCCTAAAACTCATTTTATCTAGTGATGCAATCATTCGCGATTAGTTATGATACACCTTTCTTTCAAATAAATAAAGCAGAAGATGATAGTAAAATAAGAAACGCGGCAGAAGTTAAATGACCAAAAACAGGTTCACTGAAGCACATAGCTGCTACTTACGTCTCCACGTGTTAGATACAATTTATATCACTCAAAGTGATATACTCAAAGCTACAAGATTCATAAAATCGTAGTTCTTAAACCTAAAACTCAGCTCTTTCATCTATAAGAAATTCTATCCAACGTATCGCGCTTGAAAATTGGGAGCACATGCATTTTCAGAAGCGACTTAAGTCGATCGGAATTCCTGAACTCGTACAGAATTCACCGCAAAGACAAATGTGTTCAGCAATAATATTTCACAACGAACATCGCCGAATTTTCGGCGAAAACGCGGGGTGTAACTTCACGCAGGAAATTGTGTAACAGCGATAACAATTTCCAGAGCACCTCGCGAGCGGCGTTCGTGAAAATTTCCGCGGGCGAACGGCAACTTTCGCGACCATTGAATCACTGGGGCGCGCCGTTGCCGGTCGGAATATCGTTAATTTCGCGGATAAAGAGCCGTCGCCCGGGCGAAACTTTCCTCTTGCGCTTTGCTCCGGATCATATTCACGGAAACTCGGCGCAAAGGTCTTGAATGCTGCGTAAGAGCGACGAGGCGGCGTTCACCGCACGTAACACGAAACGCTTCACCCTCTCGCATCATCCATCCCTCCTTTCTCCGCCCACCTCTCTCGTCATACTTCGAAATCCTCAAAGAAATATTTCATAATATTCCGAGCTCGACCTATTCCACCTACGACTCGGGTATATCCTGGTTCCCTTTTCAGGTGGTGCTGCAGCTGAACCGTGGCCTGGTCCTTTACCTGAGTTCTTCGTTCGTGCGCGATCATCGAGCGCATTTATGGCAGCAACCCCCGGATTCCTTTGTGAATAACCGGCCACAAGCCATAAACTCTCCCCTTTGTCTGACTACACACGTTCAGCTACTTAAATATTTGCGGCCACTCGAAATGCTTTCAGTAGAAATATTGAGCTCGAACGGTTTTCGCCGTTCTGTGATCTCGCGAGAGAAATTTGACGCGTTAAATTGTGTTTGTTATTGAGAAAATGTGTTATTTATTTAAGATGTGTTAACTTATTATGTCGAACGAGTAATTTACCTCGCGGATAATACATTGTACGGTAGGTATGTACATTTTGATTGCGAAACAGGTGGATATGATTAACGGAAGTATGTATAGGCGCTTTGTAGGCATTCGTAAAAATTTGATCATTATCTTCTGAAATGAAAAATAAGAATGGGAGGTATTATAACAAATAACCCATAAATAATTCAGTATAATGTTACCAGACAAATATAAAACGTGGAGTTTCCAAACTTATGTCAATCTTTACATTTCATTATTCATCGTTTAATGAAATTTTCCGAAGTTCTCTTGTTCACCACAATATTTACATTACGATCGAAGCTGTATTTTCTCTAACAATACCTTCTATCATCGAACAGAAATGGTGTATTTAAAATACTGAGATACTCTATTTAATATATACTCTAAATACTTCAAAATGTATTATATTAAATTAAAAACAAGGATTTAACTATATTTAATTTGTACCAATTACATAAAATTGAAACCTTAATACACTTCAGAATATCAAGCACTAATTGCCAAAAGTTACGATATTTTTGTCATTATCGTCGAAATTGCGACACTATTATTACGTTCAATCACGAATTTTCCTCATCCTACGTTACAAGAGAGAATCCTCAGGGACCAAGATCATCCAACGCCAAACAAAGACAGAAAGCAAGAATTACACGAAGAGATCTTCAACGTCCACTATAAGTCCGCTGACCATCTCCGCGGTATCCGTCACGGATCACCCGCGCTTATTTCTCGAGCGAGCGAGCAGGAGCTTTGATCGTGTCCTCGAGAATAGACGACGGCGCAGCGTCTCGCCTATATTTCTCACCGAGGCTTATCCCTTTCCTCTTCGCCCGGGAAGATTCTCCTGCGAGCAGCATAAAAGTTTCTATTTTTCCCAAAGGAGAAAACATCGTCTGGTGCTCGATGCGAGCATCCTCCCGGAGGATCATGCCTCCTTTCCCGCCCCCTATCTCCCGGCCCCCGGGGGACACGTACGGACGGACCAACGCACTCGAGACGACGGCCACGCTCGGAGAGGAATAGCACCTTCGAGGATCCTTCGGCTCTTCATCGATCATTGCGTAAAGCTGGCCAGGCGTGAGCTCTGGCTACTCGCGCCTATCTCATTTCACGGTTAGCCGGAGCTAAAATATCCCATGGCCCTTTTCGGCGGCCGACTCTGGTCGTCTTCTGTGCCAGGGCTGTTGAACTGAAGGCTCCCGAGGTAACATGGCCCTGTACTGTCTTCGCTTGGTAGGGCAGACCGAGGCGAAACGGACCACTGGGCGAATCGGATAAAAATAAGAATATCGGCCATATTTGTTGCGTTGTTACAGAAATGAGCGTGCTGACTGTCCATATTACTTCGCACACCTTCTCTACGCTTCATCCAATACATTATCAATTGTTTTAAACCGTTGTTCGTCAGCAGCACGTGTTAGAATCGAAGCGAATGCGCGCGAACGTAAAGAATTCATGGCTAGTCTGAAATACGTAGTTGGAATTTCGCAGTTAAAATGACAAGTTAAGCTTGAAAATTCAAATTTATTCATTGTTATTAGTCTCTAGGGTGCCTAAATTCAGTATTTAATGTGCTTCGGATTATTATATTCGATTTTGTTCATGTATTCACTTTTAAATCCTTCGAAGCAAATCGCGCGTAGTAAATTGGATATCTGTTTTTCCTCATTTGTTTGCCTGTGGTCATAAATATCATGCTTATTTATATATAGACGTATGACAAACAGATACTCAAAGATCACGGAGTTCAGAAAAATAAAAGATACGGTAATCAGAGTTAACTCCAAAGAACTGACCATACGTCAAATTCCGGAAATTTATCGCATACCTTGTACAACCATACAAAGAAGACTTACTTGTCGGAGAATTAAAGAAAAACAATTTTACATTCGATATTATCTGTCAATAAAATGATACTTCTTGAAAAACAACAAGAGGAGTTAAAGACTAAGCCGAAAAAGGATACTATTAAAAGAAGAATAAAGACTAATACGTCTACATTAATTGTTACAAAATGCAAAAATTTTGTCGCGATCAATTTTATTAACTCCATGCGATTTTCTCCGCGACTGAACACGTTACGTTTATTTTACTATTAATAATATACACAAACGAGAAGAAACTTTCTGTTAACCGTTAATTGCACGTTTACTTTAATGGTACACCATTGATAACAGTAAAGTAGTCTTTTATTTGGATCTACGTGTAACGAAATAATCACGAAATGCTTACCAAATGTTTCACACATCATTAAATGTCTAAAGTTCATTAGTAATCAACAGTCAATTAATCGAAATAAAGATGTAGTCGATTAATGTTGAATGCTGGTGTAGCTGTTGGAAGGTAAGAAGTTCTAGTTTATGGAAATGCGAGCCGTGATCGATGCCTTGAATAAGCTAGGGCCACGGGTTGCGCTCCGCGAAGGTAAACAGGATGCATGTCCGATTTTCGGGACGATCGATACGCAAATACCACCGTCGGTTCCCATTCCGCGGCCCGGCTAACGTTGCATTATGAGGTCTTGGGAGGAACGTTTAAATAGAAGCTCCGAAAGACCCTCGACCGGCATCGAATAAGGAAAATTGGTTCCGCACGAACGAATCGCCCGTGTAAGCTACTCCCACGGGTAGTCTTTACCGGGGATGCGATTCAAGCGGGTTACGATTCCCCTTTTTCTTTGTAAACGAAAAGTATTAAGACGACCGCGAGAAACGGCTATCATGGAGGTCGTTTTTTTTTTGGGATGATACATTTAGCTTTCGAGTAACTTTACTAATGTAAAGTTACATAGGTATTACATTACTTTCTAAGCTTTAAGTAATTAAAGAATATTCAACCCCTTGCCTTAAAATATCGTGCCAGACTCGTAGGGAAGATTTCGAATATGGCTTGACAAGTATAAATGTTATTCAGTTCTTCTAAGTTCAAATGAAATATTATTTTTCTTGTTAGCAATTTGTATGGTTTAAAAAGCATCTAGATATAGAAAGAGTATTAAGATATTTTATTAGAAATTAAATCGTAGGGCAAGGATAAATAATTAAACAGAGAAGTATTATGGTGGCTATAAGAAATTATTATCATCAAGATTCTTATTTGGAAATGATATAATTACCTTTTTTTAATGATTTTATTGATGTAAATGAGTATAAGTATTTAATTACTTTCGAAAGTTTAAATAATTAAACATGAAAGTATTAAGACGACCACAAGAAACGATTATCATTGAAGATGTCTATTTTTGATGATCATTTAATAATTAAAAAATATTGCTATGAACTACGTTAAAAAGTCTTTTTCAAATGAAAAAAATGGCTAGTAAATGTAAAGTCTGAATAAAAAAGGACTAATATTTTCTTAACCTTTGAGAAAACGTTTGGGTAATTGGCAGGATAATCGATATTTCTGCATGAAAGAAGAATGTATATAAGTTAGCTATGCTGAACCTTCGAAGTGCAATTCGTATTCCTTATAACTTTCGCATCGAAAGTAAAATATGGTAGAATTCAGTATTATTGCCCTATTTATACGTTTAGTTACGTACTATTTAAATTATTTGTATACATGAGGAACAAAATTTCGAGGTAATTATACATAGCATTTTCAACGAATACTGAATCACATCTGACGAAATAATTTTATTGAATATTGGACTGACTTAAAACTACGAAAACTTAAAAATCCTATTATTAATTATCTTCATTTTAGTTTCTAAAATCTGTAAAATTTAAGAAATTGTTCGTACCTTATGGTGTTTGAAGAAAAATATTCTTAATAACTTTCCTATAATTACATTAAAATATAAAAAATATTATTGTCCTTGAAGACTATTAATGTTCTTCATTTTAATTTTTCTCAATCGATTCAGTACAATTCAATGTTTGAATTGTGGATTGCATCTATTGGTTCGAGACTGTTTATTCAGGTTCACATTTGAACGAACTAATATAAATTCAATTGAAATTAGAAGAAAAGAACTTCTTTTACGTTTTAAAGCTACAATTTAATTAAAGTCAGCAGAAACATTCATATTTTATAAAAGCCTGTACTTTATTTCATTATTACGCGTCCATTTATTCTGTGAATGCATGCAAATCTGCAATCAAATTACCGGTAACTGAATGTCTTTACTAAACGTAGAAAATGTTTAATTATAATGAAATGTATGAAAAACAATGTTTAATAAAATTCCTTTATTTAAACTTTGCATAAACGTATTTGAATCTTTACTAATTAATGTTCAGTACTATGTAAAAATTAGTTGTTAACAATAACTTTTCCATTGAGAAATAACATAGGTTTAAAATGAAATGAAAGAGTTTCTATTTAAATGTAATAAAAATGTACGTATAGTACTTTTTAATTCGTGATGATAATAAACTACATTTAACATACTATATCTATATACACATATTTACGTAATAGCAAAATAAAATTTATTTTAATGACTGTCAAATAGAAAATTATTTTTCCTGAAACGTTCAATGAATATTTTAATTTCAATCATCAATTAGTAATAATTTGTTTAATAAATGATTTTATATTTTACTGCCCATAGAAGGAACCAAATCTAAATTGCCAAATATACCAGTCGAGATTTACATTTACCACCATATACGACTGCAAGAGTACGAGATCTGCGAAATACATGTAGCACAGAAACACGTTTCAGTATACATATATTCATATCCATAGAATTCTTAAGAGTGTGACATTCCTGAATTTATTTTAAAACGAATATATCAGTACTGTGCTGTCAAGTCTGTAATCAAATTTTCAATTTTATGTATTGGAAGTAAAAGTAGTAAGTAATAAAATGTAACATACAGGTAATTATTATAGAGAGATACTTATGCATTTATATCCTCGTTTAATGTTCACATAATAGAATCAACATTCTGATATAATTTCATAATATTTAAAATTAAATTTTTATCGAATAAGCTTTTGTTTATGCACAGACTAACCTAATGTCTGACGTTCATTTTTTGAAATTGATTATTACATCTGTATATGTACAAAAACATGTATTGGGTAATTACTCTCCAATAGCACACGAAAAAGCAGTTTCTCAAAATAAAACAAATTCTCTGTACTTATTAAATGCTGGATTAATAGACATTTGCTACCAACATATTTTCTTTCTGATATGCTACAACCATACCACTGAACTTTATTTTTCACCAGACTTTATTTCAACTTTTAACAACTAGAAAAGTCTAATTGTCAAGAAAAGACAGCTTCTTATCTGCATCAAAATCCAGTAGGCAAGATTTCAAAATCAATGAATTTGATTGTCAGGACTCGTTTTCATTTTATACGTCTGAACATGTTTCATCATGACGGAACAAAAGCTTTTAGAATAAATCTTTGCTATACTGGAAATCTCGCAAGTATTGAATCAAAAGAAAACTTTTTATATAACTGTACAAGGTGCTGAGTACTTACATTTATGTATTGTCTAATTAGGTTTGGTCATTAAAGAGAATCCTATTGTGTGTTTTATCATTTTTCATTTACTTAAATAAGATTTATCTTCTTACACTCTTTATGAACTCTTTATACAATATTGTGCCACATATTCTTTTTCCAATAATTCATTAATTTTTATATATATAGTTTTATAAATTTATCATTTTTTAACGTACTTTAACAAGCTTCCAATGAATTTTATAAAAATATTTTAGAGTTTCATATATTCGCCATTGTCATAATTTAACTAAGCCTTACTGTCGTGTCATATTATACACAGCATCCTTTTCAATTTCATCCTCCCATTATTTTAATTCCACTTTTTCTGAGGTGGGTTCTTTGTCATCCTTCAATGCTCTTAACCCTTTGACTGTGACGCGCTCTAAATAAAAATCATCGGCATTGTGCGCCGCGTTATTCTCATGACGCTCTAGCAGAGGAACGTTATTATAATAATTTTTAATTATGTGATACTGAATTGTATTGTTAAAAAAAGAAAACATTCGGACTATGATCTAATTAGTTGATTAGTGTAATAATATATCTTTATAGTAAAGTAGTCAATGTTATATATTGAGCAAAATGTATTATTATTTAATTGATTTTTAGCGAACGACTAGTATGGATATAATGTGTTAATTCAATAAATACATGTTTATCAGTTAATGCATGCATGTACTAATTCCATAAATAAATGTTTTTACGAGCAATGAAATATCAACGCTCACAAACATTCATTTTCATACTTGATGCATTGAAACCACAGACGGATATGCATCAACTTAAATGAACACTTTCGTTGACAGATGTGCACGCCCAACACATAACCATCTAACCTAGATTTAATACAGACCAAACACAGTTGAAAGAGATAGAGATTTCGAATATGGATTGCCTTCACTTAATCTGACTAAATATTTATCAGTTCATTTATATTTTTATACTTTAACATAATGTAAACTTTAAGTAGAAGAACAATTAAACGTGTTTTACAAGTATTCATATTCAACAATTACTTTCCTCTCTATTTGTTTATTTCTTCTCTTTTGCTCACTTTCTTTCTCTCTGAAGTCATACTTTATTCTCCACAATTCTCTTTAATTTTGAATTTTAAATCGTGTAAAATTGAAGTTTAAACGTCCCATCTTTCTGGTTTAACCCCGTCCATACGATTTATTTCTCAACTGTGATAGATACAACTTCTTTATCATTAACAATTTATTGAAAAAAGGAGAAAAATTTCAAGCATGCCCTATGTCCACTTTACTCTAAAGTATAACCATTGATAACAGAAGAATAATATTCAATTTGGTATTTACAAGAACTAAGTAATGGTTATATCTGTTAAATTCTATTTAAATTTATTTAAATAGTAAAAAAATTTGTTCTTTATATATTAAGAAATATAAAAAAATTAAATTCTATTTTCAATTCTATGTTAGGCACAAAAGGTTAAATATTAAAACAATAAGAATCATGTAAGTACTTCACTTACTTATCATTAAATAAAATGGGTTAAATTCCCCAGTAACGCTAGGTTTACGTAATGCGCCAATTTGACGCATATTGAATTTTCTAAATAATATTTGCTACATGTACATATTAATTCTGGTCGATGCAGTTGCATACATATGTACCTTAACTGGTTGTTTTTAAATTCCTAATTTCCACGATTCAAATGAACGAGCATTAACTTTGCTAGGAACAGTAGAATAAATAAAACAATAAACGTCCGTAAACCTAGTTTTAATATTCTGATTATTATTACGATTTTTCATATTTTCTTAAAAAGAACGGAACTAAAGATGCTGGCCGAGAGCAGAGACGAAAGAAAAAAGAAATTGGGAGCAGCCCCATTCAGTATGAATACACGCAGCAGCGTTAAACGAAAAGGAAAAATAGAGAGGATGGTTGCGGCGGAAGATGGCGGGATTTGCGAGGGAATTTCCGGCAGCGTTCCGGCCACATCCGACCGAGTGATAATTAGGGCTGTTCGTCACGGGACGGGTTAGGAAAGGAAAGGCAGGGCAAGGTTTCCACAAGAAAGCCCGCTGATCGAACAAACTTCCTCGCTAAGTAGTTCCTCCAGAGATTAAACCAGTGGCTCTATTCACCGACCAGAAATTCACTTCAGTCGAAAATCGGGGATGACCAAACTTCGCAAACTACGCTAATGATATTTATGTAAAGTAATCGATGCTGTTTGTCGGTAACCGTACGAGGTGTCGCGGTAGAACGGTGACGAATGCTTCGAATGATTAATTGTAAACTCGTTATGGGGACATGTTTGCATATTTGATTTTGGCAGTCTTGTTAACATATTTCCAAATTGTCAAAACTAAACAAAAATGCATGCATATGTAATTATCTTCTGAAAACTTTTTCGTAAAACATAACACGATTATTGAATTAGTGAATGGAAAGTAATAATTATTGACAAATTAGATGTGAACGCACCTGTTAAATTACTAAAATAAAAAATAATATATTTAGTAAATTATTAAACTGAAGAATAAAGTATTTGATTAATTTTTAAGTTAGAAATGATTACGACTATTAAATTATTTAATTGGAAGATAATAGGTTTATTAAATTACTAAAGTAGGAAATAATATATTCACTGGATTACTAAAGAAGAAATTAGTACACATATTAAGCAACTAAAGAAGAAATTAGTACGCATATTAAGCAACTAAATTCGAAAGTAATAGTTTTACTAAATTGAAAGAGGACACTGAAATTGAAAGTACAAATAGTAATAAATCATTTTTTAAATATTCTACTAAATAGAAATAATACGTTTTTAATACCTTATCACTGATGGTCTGTAGAAACGCCTCTAACCTTTAATTATTGTAAAGTAAATAAAGACTAAAATATTTGTTCACATTTTATTGGAACAAGAACCAGTTATGGCGCTAATCAGTTTAAAGCTGTTGATTTATGAGAAACTTGGCCAACAAGATATCTCATGGATATACAAAAATTATAGTGCTATTCATATAGATAAGCTACCAGATTAAATGAAACAATTCAACATCTTGATTTGAAAGTTGATCGTTAAAATAAAAATAGAAACTGCGTTAATTTCCTGAATAAAGTTAATTTTTATTACATGTACCTATTGTTGTAACACATTAATAGAAATTTTGATAAAAAAACTTTACTATATAAGTCTCCAGATTATTGATAATTAATTGTAAATGCTGTTACGATGTATCAGCTTCCTTTTTTATAATTCGAATGCAAGAATATTAAAACATTTTGCAAATAGGTATAAGTATGTTTTACTATGTTTTAAATATATACTATGTAAAACGTTATATAATATAGATAATAATTTAATATACTTAATTTTTTATAATTTAATTATAATTATAATTTTTTTAGAAAGACGTAGATGTATTTTAGTATTAAAACCCCCATTCATTAAAGTATTCACGATTTTTCACACTTCACTAAGATACAAGCTTCTTGGGAATTATAATAGCGGTATTCTATCACACTCGAGTATCTTCAATATTTTTATACCTATTTAAATTATAAATTATGTGAATTGGTTAATTTTCTAAATGTATAAAGCTTTTAATCATTTAAGAAACTAATCCTATGAAATATTGTAATCCCAATGTGAAAATACTTGTATTATATTACATAATGATATGTATACACATATCAAAGTGGAAAGTAGAGAAACTGTAAATCTTCAGTGACAATTTTATATAATAGGACTTGATTATTTCGTTCTCTTTTTAACTTTATCAGCTTATACAATAACTAACTATTTACACTATTGATTCCATAACACATTGTAACTATTTTTGAAGAATGTATACAAGTAATTATAACATTACTCACCTACAACTTATTATACAAAAAAAGCTTTAAAACCTGTAAATTTTTATAGATGATTCCAGTTGGCAGTTGGTTATCCTTTTCCAAATAATGGGATCATATTTTCCAGCAAATTAATCAGCACGTCGAAAATTCGACGTAGTTTTGAACGAGGTAAAATTCGACTGTCCGAGGAGAGCGCAACAAATGGGTCGCTCGGGAAATCACATTCCGCGCTCGTTGGAAACTGGAAAAAATTAAAATCCAAGGAACTGGCGCCACATTGCGGCGCATTCTCGCAGAACTGAAACCGGTTTATCATCACTCCGGCACAACTCTCCGTAAAAGTTTCAACGAAACAATAAAAGAAAGCCCAGTGGCTCGCAAAAGAATCGACTCCGATATATTCGACGCGAGTAACCGGCAATTTGTTCTCGCTCTGATACCTCGTTATGGCCGTAATTCCCAGATCGCGTTAAGACGAATGCGTCGTTAAAAGAAACCAAACAGCGAGAAATAAGATCTCTAGGAAACGAAGTTGATGAAAGAACGAAACAAAGGTCGCGTTTAACAGTTTTGCTGCCACTTTATCTCTTTGTCCTATTATTTCTTTCATAACTCTGCTTACTGGAATTATCTTACCGTTAATAGTTTATTAGAGAAAAAGAAAGAATTCTATGTTTGTCCTATGTCTACATTTATTTCGATGTTTAACGATTGATAACAGAAAAATAGCATTTAATTACTACTCAAACGAATATGACACTTATATATACTAAACTCTGTTCGAAATTTTCATCACGAAGGAGTTGAAGTTCTTTATTTACTTTATTTTGTTGTTATTGTTTGTTTTATTTTATATATATTATGTAAAATATTTAAAAAATGATACCAAAAAGGATTATTGTGTTTCTAAACATAATGTTATATCTTATAACTTTTACCCTTTCGAACTTAGCGGTGTCGCGGCAATACCACCTTTTAAAATTCTAATACGCAGCGGTTCATTGGTTTTATATTATTATCATCGCCCTTTTTCATGGATAAATCAATCTCTGCCTCAGTGACGAAAGATCGTTATTGCTTAGTGGGAAAAATACTGTTCTACCTAATATTTTCTACAGTATAAAAAATATTAGCTTCTTATAAAATGTTGATACTTGCTATATCACTGAATATGTTTATAATCTAAAAAAAAAATCACAATAATAAAAATTGAAAATTCTACCTTGAAAGGGTCAAATAACAACCTGCTTCCAAAGTTGCATACTCACTTGATCTTGCATCGTTCCCCAAGGTCGCGAATAAACAAAAATCACTTTTCTGGTCTAGCGACGATGCTGGAAGTTATTAATGGCGACTTCGTGAACTCTCATTTCTCCCTCGCATCGGCCGGAAGTGGTGCGAATTAAGGAACGCCGAGGGGGATGGGCGGTGAGAAAGGTCGAATAAAGCCGGAAGAAGATGAAAGTTTCAATCCCGCGCGGTTCAGGATCGCGGGGGTTGAAGGAACGCGAGCGTTGTTGCCCGCCACTTCGTTTTCCGCAAGTATGTTTCGAGGTCTTAATATTACTTCGCCCGCTATTATTGCTGTCTCTCGTGCTCGAAGCTCGTCGCTTTATTGTGCCGTGCGTCGGCGCGCGCGAAGCAATAAAGCAACGAGAACGGGGATGCCGTTGATAAAGAAACGGGCGCCGCGGAAGAACTCGACGGCCGCCGGGCGAATGAAATTCCAACCGCGACGCGTGTTTCGTTACCTTAATCGCATTATCGTGCCGCGCAACTACGAGCGGGAGAACTCCTATTGGGTTAACCGAAGGTCCGCCGCGGGATTAACAACGAATACCAATTCGCTTTTGATGCCGGCCGGAATTCTGTCACGCTTTGGTTAAGCGTCTTATTTATCTGTGCTCGTTTCGAAGTGGAATTGTTATATCAATGGACATGCGATATGCGGAGATGTAATATTGGGATTCAGGTGTGTGATAAAAAATACAGTAATAGATAAAGGAATGTATTTTTTCAGTGTACCGTTGTTAGGACAACAAGGGGACAATTTTACGATATGGAAAAATATTCATAGAGAGGTTCGTAACCGTTAGCTTTCCGTCCGATACTTTAGCAGGCAGCCAATATGCGGCACATAAGGGTTCAACTTAGAGATCAACCATTGTCTATTTTTTATACTTTAGCCTAGGTATCGTAAAGTCGTGTTCCAGAGGGTCCGTTAGAATTTCAGAAAACGTGTCCTCAAGGATCTTGACCTAATGGAATTTCCCCAACATTACCAAAAATTCGTTCAGCATAACGACCAACTCCGTCACCCCTGCTCCAGGGAAATCCCGCTCTACGGGCGTACTGGAAGGGGATGATACAGGAGTGGGTACCATACTTAGGAAGGGATAGAAAAACCGGCCCTGAGGCCCGCCTTCGTACATCGAGAGGGAGGGAGTGGGCCCAGAAGAATTATAAAAACCCTTCAGACAGTCAAAGTTCAGAATCAGAACAGAAACAGCATCAGTCAGGTCAGAAACAGACCAGTATCAGTACAGTTAGGAACACTTCAGAAAATATCCATTCAGGGAGGTACATCATTCAGTCAATCAGTCATTTAGTCCCAAGATTGGGTGGTCCTTCGACAAAAATTCAGCATATACTAAAAAATGCTCGTGAGAGTCAGAGGACTTTACATTCGGTCCTTCAAGCTGTATTAACGATCACTAGTGCTTTACAACTGTATTTTTGTAAAATACAATTCACTTTTAGTACTGTTATGAAACATTGTGTTTTTGATTGCATTCATTGCATTTTTAATGAATTTGTACATCTAAAGTTTTGATTTTGTTTGGAAAACGTGGAGTGTATTCTTAAGAATATGCACAAAGCAAAAAAAGATCCAAAATGTAGAATTCTCGTGCATTTTGTTTACTTGAATTTATTCTGCATATTTAAGATATTTCAATAAATTTTGTGTTAACTATATACAATAAATTATGAAGACTGTACATATCATTTTATGTAATATAGCTGTTTATATTATATTCAACTTAACCATATCTTTTATTTTTACTTTCTTATGTAATTCTTAATTATTTTGCTCGTGTTGTAAAATATATTTTTCACTTTGATTTATAGCAGTTATTGTTACAGAAATATATTTCAAAGATTTATAGCGTCTTGTAATTTTTAAAAACAATGAAAAAATATTCTTAGCAGAAGTAACATTTAGTATAACTCTCTTTGTTAAAAATGTATCTATATTGTAAATTTACGTAAACACCCGCAGTCTACTAATCAGTTGTTACACCGCGTGTCGAAACATGTTCATACAATTTCCATCCTTACTATTACAAGCTAGTAACAACAGGCGGAAGTTGTATGAATATATCTGGAAACCCAATTACATTTTGCATATAAATACACGTGTCTAGTATATATTCTACATATTTGCATGTATCGTACGTGCGTAAGCATTCATAGAACAATTTGATATGTATCGACTTCACGTTTAGCGTTAAAAGTTTAATTTACGACCTTGCTATTTATATCATGGCAATAATTGCAAATCTGAACGAATAGCACTAACTCCTTACCGTATAATGACGAGTGAAATTCTTAATAAACATTTCTAGATTAATTTAATAAAAATCAAGGTTGTTCATTGCGTATGGATAAAAACAAAAAATTATTTTTCTATTATCAAGTTATTATTTTCAAATTTTTGCACTTAAATTAAAGTAGAAAGTTTCTTAGTTTTTCTTGCGAATTATTAATATTATATAGTTACAGGGACTTAGTAGCGAAAGAAAGTGATCCGACAAGGGATTGAAGAATAATTAACTCTAAACATACCGGCACTTTATATTTACCTATTCCTACTATGACCAGTTAAAAAACTGGTTAGAAGATAAATGTACATAAGTTAGACAATAGACCATTGTTAGTGGAAATAGAAGCAAAGGGACAAAAAGAAATTGAAAAACTGATTGATCGAATAATATAGGAATTGATATAAAGTTCAATGAACGAAATAAAACGTAGAATTTTCAATCAAATTTTAAAGACTTTAAATTTAAAAATTTTACGCAGAAGCTATTCGAAGTCATTGATCACTATTTAGTAATTAAACATGAAAATTAGACAATTTAAATTTAATAACTGATTGATCGAATAATATAGGAATTGATATAAAGTTCAATGAACGAAATAAAACGCAGAATTTTCAATCAAATTTTAAAGACTTTAAATTTAAAAATTTTACGCAGAAGCTATTCGCAGTCATTGATCACTATTTAGTAATTAAACATGAAAATTAGACAATTTAAATAAACTGCAATATACTTTATTTATATATAATGAATTAAAATGAATCTTCAGATATATCTTTTAGATATCTTTGAATATTTTGCTTTTACAATTTTCCATATTGCCCTGCATTTCAAAAATTGGAATAACTAATGCAGGTGCAAACACGAATTAATGTGTTACCGGTCAACAACGTTTGGACATAAAGACACGAGTTAACTCGTGACCGGTCAGCAATGTGTTCAAATCCTTTTACCGTCCATAAAAATCCATTTCACAATTTCCGTATAATCGTATTACTATTTCAGAATGTTTCTAAGAAATAGCTTGCATTGTTGTTCCAAAACAAACAGAAGAAAGCTGCGGTTCTATCACAAACAAAACCGTTTCGAAGTACAAGCATTAACATGTACGACACAAGGGTAGCAAACTGGATCTACGATCCGATTCTGTGGAGAATACAAACAACCAGTGTCCGTATACCGATCGAAGGGACAAGAAAGAAGCTCCGGCATCAAAACGTGTACATATTTACAAGACAACCTGCACCCTTATTTACCGAATGCTGCTGGACGAGATTTCCAGTCTCGAAGGGTCGAAACAGAGGAGGAGGTACAAGGGCAAAGGAACGTAAAGGGTCGAACGACACGAACCGCTCCTCGTATCCTTAGCAGCAAACCTTCGTGCTACCTCTTTCCAGACGATATGCCTTATTTGTTCCAGATGCCTGAGAGATCCCTCGAAAAAGGATACATAGACGTGAACTTCAAGGGGACACCCAGGGTGACGGTCAAAGGGAAAGGTCAATTTTAGAGCCCTTATTTCTCAGTAATTTATTTATTTTTGAAATTACTTTAACTATCGTAAAAATATCGAGCGTTAAATCACTTTGGGAATTAATTGTAAACATTTCAATAAATTGAAAATAAATTACTTGAATTGAAAATGTTATTCGTCCTTTGACGTACAATACTGTGTCAGACTCGTGACGAAAATTTTAAACTGAATTTGAAAAATTTAAGTGTCATTTATTTATTTTTAATATAAAATCAATATTATTTTTCTATTTTCAATTGTTAACCTTTGGAGTAAACGTAGATATAGAATAAGCATCAAAATTATTTCTTTTTCTAATACATTGTTAACGATGAAGTAATTGTATTGATCATAGTTAAGAAATAAATCATAAGGCAGGGGATGTAATACAAAAAGTATTAATATTGGTAGCAAAAATGGTGGATGATATACAGAAAGGTAACATACATCAAAAATTTTCTGGAAACTTGAGATAGTGTCTTTAATTGAACATGCGAATGACTAAAAAAAATAATGTGCTGTGAAGTTTTGAAGAAACAGTTTTCGAATTAGTAAAATAAATCGATCGTTTTTTTCATATAACGAAAGAATATATTATTAAATTGAAAATTCTGCAAAATTCCAACTATTCTAAGCGTTTAATTTGTCTGTTAATTCTCGTCTCAGTTTTCTATCACAATTGACTTCTCTCTTACTATAGGTATGTAATTTCTTCAGGTATTTACAACATACTATATGAAAATTTATATACCAAGACCAAGTTTCTAATATAGAACAGATTATTGGAAAGCTGGAACGGTGGAAGATAATACAAAATATGAAACAAAACCTGACCGTTACCAGCGTGGCGCGGCCTACATCAACGCTTTCACAACTTCTTTCTTTTCTAATCTTATTTATTGAAATTTATGAAGTTGCTATTAAATTTATTAAAATTATCTGTACAAATTAACCAGAATTTAACTAAACTATTTAACAACTACACCTTTGTACTCCAAGCAAATTAGAAAAGAAGGAATAATAAAGAAAGAATTTTCTCAATTTTATCAATCAGTCACCCGGATTTTCCTTCTGAGATATCCAAGGGACAAAAGAATGGAATAATGGAAATACTGGTCAGAAGGTGGGAAACCAGACGAAGCAAGGATCGGAAAAGGAATACGAAATGGTTCCACGTGGCCGAGTATTCCCTATATTTTATCCATTTTCTGCTTTCCTCTATAAATAGACCGCGAACGTATAGACTGGTTCACGATTCAAATGCGACACCCGGGAAAGAAGGTAATAGTAATACGTGCGGATGCGTACACGAGTCTCTGCAGTTTTTGTTCTTTCAGCGACAGGTGTTCCATAAATGGGAAAAACCAGCTAGGACGTCTAGTTCGTGTCTCCGACAAGCAAGAAATGGAACTGTCTACGGGTCCGTAACAAGCATTCGTAACGTGTCCCCAAATTCTTAGAAATGTCGACACATTCTTTGAAGTGAGGAGAAGTTGAACCTATTACACAGTTCTACTGAATACTATTGAATACTGGTAAATACAATAGCACAAAATATTCGAACGATTTCTTTGTATGGTCTTGAACTCCGCTGTATCGCGCACGATTAAATTTTTCTTCACGCGTGTTTCCATGTGACATGAAATACCACTAACATGGAAAAAAGTAAAGTGTTGTACTAATTGAAGAAACGGAAGGTTGCCACGTGTTTCTTGAAAAATATTGCAAATATGATAAGTTTATGCTTACAGTTATATTGAGTGTAATAAAAATATTAATACTTTTTATCATTGGAGCTTTATTTTGGAGAATATAGTGGACAAATCACAGATTGTTTCGTAATAAGAAGAAGCAAGTTGCGTTTCCTTGTTTTACTTAAACCGAAAGGCTTTATAACATTTACTATAGAATATAATAAACAACACCAATACGTTGATATTACTCGCAAAATTTATATTTACATTTATATAAGTAATTGTAATTCTCACAAAATCGTACTTTTGTCAAAGTCGAGTTGTGTTTGAAAAATTCACTGATATTCAATTTATTATTTCAATTCACAAAAAATGTCTATTTTAGAAGAAGGTAAAGAACATAGCAGTGAAATGTAAAACCGAAATAAATAACGTGTGGTTGTCTACTTATTTATTTATCATTTATAAGAGAAATAGCGATTAATAACAGAGTGAATAATAAGCTGTAAGATTTTTAAGTGATTGTAACGTAAACAAACTAAAATGTTTATTTCTTGTTTTTTATTTCAATTTACTGTTCACGTGCAATGCCCGCAGCCAGTGCGAATAGCCGAATGAACGGTGTCCGTGACTTCTCATTCAAGTTTTGATAATTGCCCGGTCAAGTTTAATTGAATCACACCCAATTATTCCGCTTCTGTCAGTCACGCGTGCATATGATCATTCATGGGGCGACGACTCGTTCGATTCTTGATTGTGAAATTTTGTGAATTCCGAGCTTTCCCAATCAGTTCCGGATATTAATTCGCGGTCTCGACTCTATGTGGCGTACGCCATTTTACAGAAGAAGACGTATCCATGAATCGAAACCAGAGCAACTAATTTCAAATAATTTGATATCCAATTTTCATTCTGCTTTGAACGGTCTTGCTTCACTTTGAATGCGTTAGCTTCCTATTATTTTGTGGATTATGTCATACAGAAGCTACGAGTATGCATTTGGATCATTACCTGTTCGGAATTGATTTTGTCGATGAAAGTATCTGTTGTACATGACTGCACAATTTTATTTGAATTACACGATTTCCAAGGAAAAATATCAGAAATACTTGTTGTTGAGAAATATTTTTTTTGATATTAATTTCTCGTGATATTTGTTTTTAAAACTGGAACCGGTGCTACCGCTTCTTACTATTGAATTTCTATGTACAGACTAACTCTTTCGTTACGGAGAATTCGATTGCTGAATGCGAATTAATGGTACTATGTAGTATGAACATGGCAATTAGTTGAACATAGCGGTTTGGTGATTCCAATTAGATTGTTCCAGAATAGGTATTCGTGTGTACATTAGTACAAACAAACAAAGATGTTATAATTACACTACAGATTTTTATGAAAATTAAATGATTTAAAAATATTATTAAAAAAATAGAATTGCAATAGAAAATGGTTTTTCCTAAATAATACTATGAAAACTACTACATTTTGGATGTTTTATGTATGTTTCGTATTGTGTGCATTCTGTATAATTTATAATTTTCAAATCTACCATAAATACATAAAAATTCTCAGTCCCGTTATAATCTTTCATTTATTTGTATATATTATACATTTTCTTTTATCTTACATCTATCTTTATTGATCTTCTATTTTTTATTTTCACGTAAAACGTCGCTTAACGGATAGCTAATATAAGTTAAAAACTTGTCACACTGTGTTCATTGTATTCAACTCTTAATCAATAAAATACTGCAATAAAATAATCTAGTCGACACTTAATTTCTGTTTAATATGGATTCCGAATAAGTATTTTATTCCCCAATATTAATAAAGTTAAGATTACGTAATAAAAATATATGTCGAATTTCAAAATTAACAACTCAGATAAAAATGTGTCATACATAAATATTTTATTATAATACTTCCACGCAGAAGAAGAGCAATATTTCTAATCGGTGAACGATTCTTTATTATGGAAGCCTAATCGATATTCCCAGGATGTACTGACAATGAAATTTGTAACGAGTCGTGATTAGCATACAGAGGGAGGAACTGTTTCCCCATTAAAAGTCAGCGGTACGTGTCCCGATGTGTGCTTAACCGTGTTTCTTCGTAGCTGATTCGGATCAGTCGTATGTACCGAGCAATTTCGTTGGCTCTGAAATTTTAATCGCGCTGAATGAAGGTAAAGCCAGTTCGGAAAGTGAATTAGCAAGGCGGCTGGGAAATAGTTAGGCGGCAACAGCGCCGACAACGATGGAAGAGCGCGCTTTCCATACGAGACGTGCACGGAAACTATTACGTTCAAGTAGTTTTCATGCGGGACATACTGCGAAACAATTAACCGCTCTTCCACTACAAGAATTAAGTTTTGCTTTATACTGTACGCACGATGAGCGGCTTTAACGCCGCGCTGCGGCGGCGTGGTTTCTGTTTTCCACTATAAGAATGCAGGCATTAATCGAGTTAAGGAAAACATAATTGGACCGGTGAAAATTGAGAAGTTCCCGCTACCACGAACTTGTCTGCCGCATTTGTAACTAACACTTCAACAGACGTCCTGATTTGAATCACCAGGCAGATCCCAGTTCAAACTAAAATTGCGAAATTTAATTTCGAGCAAAATTCGAATCAATTTATAGAGACATGGAATTTTACAATGCTGATCTTTGTAAGCTGTTTTATTTCGTACTGTGACGTGAAGATTTAATTTGTAGTTTTCGAGTGTTCGGTTTGTTACCTGGATTAAGTTTATTTTAACACTACAAGATATCCAATTATCATAAAGTGACTTAAAAGTAACAGTACACATAAAAAAGGCGTGAAAATAAAGTAGTAATGTTTCCTTTGATACTATAAAATTGAATTATTAATTACTTTTGTTTGTTTTCATGATAACAGTCGTTGAATAATATTTAATTAAAATAGAAACTTTTTAAATATACGTAGGATTATTATTAATAAATTCTTCGTTATTCATCTTTCCCTTGTAAACCTTAATTAATCATGTGCATTAAAAAATTTAACTGCTATTATTGAATATCTAAGATTCTTGTCTTATTTATTTATTATTTATTAGATATTCGATTTACGAGTTTGTTTATTCATTGCGAGTTCGGCGCTCGGTGTGAACTTCGCTTGCTGGTGTGTTATATTTTTATTATATTGTGATACGACCTGATATTATGTTGAACGTATTCCTTGTTAAATAAATTCTATCCACTTTGTATATTCTCCGGTTAGATAATCTGACATTACTTAACAAGTTCTCACTTTTGGTAATGCATATTGTTCACCATTGGATCTACTAGTACAAAGAAAATGAAGTAAGTTTCATTAAAAAAAACACAAGATAGTAAAAAAAGTTAAGGGACCCAATAATTCTAATTAATGTTGTATTTGTTACTCATTTTAAATTAATGTATATCTATCTGACAGTTTTATGTTCTTCATATCTTTTATGTACTTTTACATTTACGTTAATGTCTGGTTAAAAACGTACATTCGACGAGTGTTACTCGTGCCATTATATTTTATAATTTATCTTTTCATTATGTAATTATATATCCATAGCAAAGTCTTTCTTAAGAAGAGAGACAATTTTAGTAAACGGAACATGAATAAAAATAATGCTTTAAAATAAATATAAATTAATTCTTGTGATCCCTTTAATTTAACTGTATTTATTAATACAAAATAAATACAAATTCAAATATTTATTTATACTGTACATTCTGTCTAAAAATATCTACTATCCATTTTAGTTTTCTTCTGATTAAATATATAGTGCTAAACTTTTGAGTAGCAATGTATACTTACAGGTAAAAACGATAGACAACAGATTAACTCATCAGTTACCTGTATTAAAAACTACATTTTCACGACAATCAAGCTTATATAGATATAATATTTTTTTGAATCTTATTGTTCCACAAAAGAACCACTTTCTTACAAATTCTTATCAATTGTATTGTTGCGTCCTACTATCAAGTACTAAATAAAATTTTCGCAAGCAAGAGAGGCGAACTTTCCCAACAGGAACATCAAATTATAAACATCCCAAATGCATCTTAAAAATCAAGCTGTGAAGCCATATTTCTGGAATATCTACTTCGAAAAATTGCTCCTCGAGACGACGGCTGACGAGTGTCGGCTAAAAGCCACCTGTTGATCGATGAAAATACCGATTCCACTTTCGTCGAGAGTTTTGGTGCGCTTTGAACCGCGGGGGATGAGACTCCTCGAAAGTAGCAGGGCGTCAGCCAGTTCCTGGAGGATCCTCAGGGTCTGGGTACGAGGCATTTAATTAACCACCTGATCGATACATCTGTCCCGGGAGCTCACCTGGACCCGGATTTCTCCAGGGGTAGCTTTATGGTAAGCATAAGCGGCTGTGCGTTTATTAGTCCGGAATTACAGCTAACCTTCTAAATGTGACACTTAATTCAAGGCCACGTGTTACCAATGGCTTTGCTGTCCCACGGAAAAGCGTGAAATGACGTGTACAATCTTAACCCATTGACCTATGATTTCTTTTTCCATTATGATCAATACACCTGCATTAACGTTAATAATTTATTGAAAAAAATAGAAAAATTCTAAGCATATTATGTCTATTTTTGTTCTAGAGTATAATAATTGATAAGAGAAGAATAATATATAATTTGAAATCAAAGGAATCGAGTGATGTTTTTGTTAAATTTCGTTTGAAACCTTCGCCACGAGTCTCACACGATATTGTAATACAAGGGGTTAAACTTCTCAGAAACGACTCAAAAGAACAATTACTTCGATAAAAAATAAACATTCGAGTACATAATAAAAAGTATGATCAATTGAACATGGAGACACTGTTACTTTTAAGTCACTTTATGATAGCTGGATGTCTCGTATTTTAATTGTTAAAATAAACCTAATCAAGGTAATACATTTGGTTCAAATATAAATATAACAAGTACGAGAAATTGAATTTCTTGTGAAGCATTTTATATTAGAAGTTCTAGTATTTTCTCAACAAATTAAATGTTTGATAATAATGTAGTCATTGAAATTGTCCTTTAAAACGAAATTTTCAATTTATATGTTTGCTTCTCAATAATTAATTAAAGTTTAATGTACAATTAGAGATTAATGTCAAATCGACTATTTTATATACAACATTTTCGTAATGTTTATTATATAAAACGTGATTTTAAATATTCCAAAGCATTACAGTCTTTTTTTATGAATAGTCGAATTAAATATAGTATTAATTTTATAGTGATATTTGGAACAATTTTATGCAGAATGTTTTAAGCATCGTTAAGTAGTTAACGTTTAGGGGTACACATGGAATTTTCCTTTTTTGGAACAACGTACAGCTTTTTGTGTTGAAACAGTTTACATTCCTTGCGAACCTTGGTCTTAAATTGTATGAGCTAATTACCGGCTACACAAAGAAAACAATAAAGACACAGGAACGCTCCGTTACATGCGAGCGCACGAGGAATGTCAGGGTTTTTTCTCGTTAGTGATCACTTTCTCGTTCTCATGGTGTCCTCTTATGCATTTGATGTTGCACGCTACCGCAACCTCGTTCCGTCACCACAAAAGCGAACAATACGTGAAAGGAAACAACGGAACTGTATAAATACCAGTTCATTGACTGACGTAATATGCCACAAAGGAACATAACGCAACGAAAACCTTCAATCTTCCATAAAACTGTTTTCATGGTTGGTTTCATATAACTATATATACGATATGTTAACGAAATTAAAGATGTATGTTTTTAATTACAGAAGTGGGTTGCTTCTGCTTCTTCTCACGAATTCTAGGTAATATTAGGTGACGAAGATTAATCATCAAAATGAGAAACGTAAATATAACTGGAAAAATAAGTAGCTTTAAAATTGATTGCTCTTTAGAACATCTTTTGTTATAACAATTAACTTTTAAGAGTTATCTATTCACTAATTCATTGAAAATGAAAAATAAATGAAGGGAATGTTATAGAGTGCGGATAAACTGGTATGTATACGTATAATTAATGTAGTAAACGAAATGATTAAATATTAATGTTTCTGTTAGCTTGTTAAAAGAACAATTAAAACTCAATGGTGATAAGATAATTTCATTTATAATTTTAAACGTAAGGAAATATAACATATTATCAGTTCTACAGGAGTGCAGCGTTCATTATGAACGAGGATCAGTAGTTTCAGGCGTTAAAGATCAGACCTCAGTACTTAATTTCACATTTCACTGTTACAATCGTTAAGATAACAATATAATTTATTCTTGAAGTTCCGAACTCTTCTTAATAGATGTATATAATAAATAATTCACATATTTACAAACGCATATGTTATAAATATTTCATATATTCCTAAATTATTTCACATTCAATAATAACTATTAATAATGTAACTCAAACACTGTATTTTTAACTTGCAATACCGTTAACCCACTATAAAAATTCAAATTTTCCTAAAAGAAATATAAAGATAAATCCAAAGACATGGTTTCATACAACATTACACTAAATACAATGAATACATAAAAATTCACAACCTCATTATGAATAAAACACATCGAATTTTTCTTTCATGATATATGATATCCCACAATGAATTAAACTACTGCACAAAATTTAATAAAATATAATAAATTCAATTCATTACTTCATTAAGTAAATCTTTGAAAATATTTCACTTAACATAGTTCAATACATAAAACCTACTGCAATATAACATTATTGTGCTTTGTCAATAGAATTTTCTTACTTAATCAATCACCTAATTACTTAATTGATTAATTAATTACCACATAACTCCTCATTCACAAATACACACGTCCAATCCGTATAACAAATACACCACGCTCCCTCAGAAAGAATCGTGAATCCATGAAGGAACATGTACCTCCAGGTGTCCATGATTCCTTGATCATCGATCGCCACCGGTCCACCTTTCCGGGTGATAATTAATCGTCCCAGAACGGGCCATCTTTGTCGCAACTACTCGGCCAGCGCAAGATCGACGACCCGGTCGGACAGCTACTACCTAGATCGCCTGGCACGCGATAGGAAAAGCGACAGCGGCTGAATACCTGGACGGGTATGTACACGTCCGCTGCCGTCTGCCAGACGGTTTGCTTCGAACCGCTCCTACTCGCCTGTTAACACGATACCAATAACCAGCGACTCTGCGCACGTCGATCGCAGCAACGCGCTGCGTTTTGCACCTGCGTGAGCACGTCCGACACCGAAGCTAACCCTCCGAGATTATTACGCAGGCGTCCGTCGGGAAACACTGTCGCGAGATGCATATTAATCGATGCTAGCTGCCTGACCCTTACCCGTGGGAACCATGGTTAAAACGACGCGACTGGGATCACGGAAATAGGTAACATCTAGCTCTTTTAGCGTTCACTTTGCTCTTTGTGTTGTAATTTGAGAGAGCACGGTAGAATCTAGATTATCGAAACTTAGGCTATTCGAATGTTGGATATTCCTGACTTGATTATTTGAATCGTGGTTTTTGAAACACTTGATATCTGAACCTTGGTTATTTGACCCTATTTATAACAATGATGCATCGGTTTTTAGCTTTTCTCTATGGTTAACGCTAGGTTTACGGAACGCGTCCATTTGACGCATATTGAGTTTTATTAACATTCTTTGGTAAATGTGTTCGTCAATTTGGATGAATGCAATTATATGAATATGTTTCATAATAATACATCTTTAATTTCTAAAACCTAAACGAACAAACATCAATTTTTCTAGGAACAATGGAATAAACTGTACAATCTGTGTACTCAGTGTTAAATTAATAATTCTACTGTATTAAAGTGACACCAGTCAATTTCGATTAGTCTTCGGAGAAAGTATTGTTATAACAATGTTTCATGTGTGTATATATTTTTATTAGTCATTATTTACATCGAAGTCGTGAAAATAAGATTTAATGTTGTTGTGTTAGGGAAGTAAAGGAATTCATAATTGGTAAATGGGCTATGTAATAAGTAATCTTGCTGTATTCAAATATGTAGATTATAGTAAACTATATAAAAAAAATATTTCGAGACTTAGTTGAGAAAGTTTTATACATATCAGAAATTCTTCTAAACGTAAATTATGTAAAATTAGAACCGAGACAACTTCCTTCACGAAAAAATGATTGATAAACATACAAATAAAATGCAGATTTGATTAGTTAAGTTATTGCAATATTAATTAAAATGATTATTGGTAACTGGTATAGAAACTAAAGTAGTTAAAGGGAATTGAAATGATAACGAAATTATAGTAAAATTGCGTAAATTTATCTTGGTTACCTTGAGGAAGACATGATATATTCTTGACTATATTTTAGATTGTTCCCAGTTTCCTGTCGGTCACTATCATACAACGGCGTATAAAGGGAAATCGATTTCCGATTCATCCGTCTCACATATGTTTCGACATTTGTATCGTCGAATTGCGGGTCATCTGATCGGTATCATGAGTAAGGGGATGCTTTTCAACTTGACAGTTGTGTGACTTATACTAGATGCGCCGTATACAGGATGGTCCATTATTTGATGGAGAAATAAGGGATGATTGTAAAAGCCCGAATAAGACAAAAAGTAAGAATAACAAAATTATTATACAGCTTTGTAACAATTCGTAAATAGTCTACTCTAACTAATTGATTTCTTAATTTATTATTAACGATAACTTTTTAAAACTTGTAAACAGTGCCTATGCGCAAAAGTTTGAAGAATGAAAAAGATAATAATAATAAAATGCTAGTAATATTAAAGATTAAATGGTATCATTTATATCATTTTATATAATCCTCAAGATAATATAAAGTTAGATATTTATTGATAGAGATTGTTTTCTTCAAGGGGATGAGATTCATAATAATTCTACTAACGTGTCTTACTAAACAATTACAAGCAATCCAACACGCAATAAATATTCCAACCATCATAAGTATTACTTTTTATAATTACACTACTAATTTTGATTAGTGTAACTAATGTTGCTTAGACTAAGTGATAGACTAAAATGAAAATACTTAACTGTGTAACTTCGAAGTTATATGGCATCACAGCAGATTAATGGATCATTAAAAAAAAATAAAATATAATAAAACACAATCATAGAAAATAGTATGTATTAACATAATTGTCTTCGCTTGTATCTATAGGATCTTTTTCCTTAAAGAATACCCAAGAACAAAAGTATCTCGAATTATTTCTATCATTCTAAACAAATCAAATTACATAGTAATGATTCATTACTTAATTCCAACAATCTCCACAATTCCAACGTAATTCACAGTAAATAAACCCGAATAGAATTGTTTCAAATTGACCCCATTGTAAAGCAACGATAAAGGCCGTGAAATTTCGATTGCTACCAATTTGAGAGTCATGTGAAGGATCAACAAGCGGGATCCACGATAATCCTCAGCCAAAATGCTCATACGATGAGAACGTTCCCATGCAGTTCACCGATCGGAGTACAAAGCGTATTTCCAGGATTTGTACTGACAATTTTGCCAGCCTGCGCGCAATATCAGTTGGAAATAAAGATTGGTCGCGACTGCTTTGTGTATCGATATAATGTGCAACCTGCGCCTGCATGCAAACCGATTCCTCGGTCTGCTGTTCTCCTGGGAATCAGAGGTGCAGCCTTTTACCTGGCCCAACGCCCACACCTCCCACCTTTGCCTACGAAGGTTCCGAATGTGCTTTCTCTTTTCGTGATCCTCTGTCGTTTTCGTTCACCGAATCACGCAGCTACAACGATTTTTCCTTCGAGTATACGATTAGATTCTAAATACGAACTTTTTCTTCATCGACACTTAGCGATGAACTATGTCTAAGACTGAATTAATTATGGCTAACTGAAAAGGCAATTGAGAAACAGAATATTTTTGCATGTTTAGATTATAGGCAAACTAAAATGTTTATAGGAAATACGATACGAAATGTAAAATCATTCCTCAGACTAGAGTACAGTTACAAAACAAATATAATTATATTTTCACTTTGAAAATTGGAAATATTAAAAAAATACATTTTCAGTACTTGCAGCTGCTTTCCCTTAATCCGTCAATTATTCATTCAAAAACATACTGAATAATGACTGTTTCTAAAATCCGCGAATTCTCAACAGAAATTCGAACATTCGAAAACATTAAAAAATTTCATTAAAATTTCCTAAATTCATAAACAATATCTTCAATGATTTACATAGAAAATTCAATCAGAAATATAACAAACAACTTGTCCTGAAATCTACAAGTCCCATGTACAGATTCTCTGATTCACACTTCAATGCGTTTCCTCGCGCTTCAACCAGCTGCGCATACGGAAACACCGATCTACAAGAAAGTTATTCTCGCATCTGTTCGTATCTAACTGCGGCGAATCGTGCGTAATGTCTGGATGATTTCCGCGATTCTCGGGTACCAGGACAACAGAACGAGGAGTTGGCGCAGTCGTACGGTGTGTCGCGGCTACGCCCGTGTCCCTGGGTCGCCGCGCGACCCGAGGACGCGGCGCGGCGCGACCCGGTGTCGCGCGTGAGCAGGTAAAGGAACCTCAGATTTCCTTTTCAGGTGAATTCCACGAGCGTGGGCGAACAGGATCGCAGAGATGGAAGGATGTCTCACCTGGCGCGCGAAGGTGTAAGGTCACAGATCCGCGCAACTGCCTCCCCACTCTGCTTTCTCCTCTTATCCCTGGGCATCTTCCTTCCTTCGTTCGCCGCTTCGCGACCACTAGCCTCGTCTGCTTTCGAACCTACCTACGTTCATGGTAGGGGTAAACCGTACGGTAAGGTAACAGGTTAACAACAAATCGTTGGACGTGAGACGACCTGTGTGCCACAGTGTTTTGTTTTTGTTAACGGTGGCTACTAATATATTACTGGATCGTACACGTAGGAAAAAGGTAAATGCTTGTAAGAACATATACAAGTACCTATGATTTATTCCCTAACACATTGAATGCCATGGGGGTTATCGGTGAGCCTCAACCAAATTGAATTACTATAGTTCATTGAATTAAACGATTCTTAAGGTAATGGCACCAGTAATTTATCTGGTACCAGTAGTTGACTACTTTTTTAGGAAAACGTGAAAAATAAGGTATTCAAAAGTAATGATCTTTCGATAAGGTGCGATAGATATGCAGAATCTACCGTCCCAACTCCGAAACACTTTTAGTATAGTATTGTATGTTTAAAAAAATAAATAATACTGTGATTTATGTCAAATTCAGTTTAAAATCTTCGTCACGAGTCTTACACGATATTGTGGGTCAAGGGGTTAAGTAGGTATATGTAAAAGCAAATGCTGAATTTCTTATGCATAATCTTTTACTATTACCAGATATTTAGTAAATACTGGAAAATCTGTTGTAAGAATTAGCACGTAAGAATGAAAAGTTAGCGAAATTTAAAACTTTTCCGTAATTTTTCATTCGTTAGTTTAAGTAAACTTAGTCCAACGTTGTATATTATAACATAAAAAACACAAGTAAATGACATTGCCTTGTTATCAACTGAATTTATTTGTATAATTGAATTGAATGTATAAATATTTTATATGTTTTGGTGTTAAATACAATAATGGACGTCCCCAGAATAAAAAGTAGTTGAAGGAAAACGTTTCTGCAATAAGAAATTGGAGGAAATAATTTACGGCTTAATCCAGGAACGTTTGTGTTGGACCAGCTGCTACTACGTTACAAAGGCAAACAAATTGTTGTCAGTTTAAATGGCAGCACGTGAACCCGCGGCGGGTCGCGGAATCGGGCTCCGCGGGAAACACACTCGATTTATGTTGGACGGTCAAACGTGTTGAGCTCGGTCCAGACGTGAATCGAAACCCCTTGGGAACGCTGTTTTGTAACATGATTGCGTCCATCTGGACGCTGCGGCGTATCGAACACCGTTCCGCAATGCTGTGGCGAACATCAACGTGTTCTATTGGCTGTCAATTTTTCGCTGTCATATCAAAGAAACGTGCGACGACGTACCAGAAAAAGAAACTTATCCGAACGTTATCGCGTGTCATTGAAACACGTAGTGATAGCGTTTCGACGTGGAAGCGGTATTGTAGTGTTACCATTTTTATTTGAATTAGAAATAAATGATAAAAACAACTCAGTTTTATCTGAATGAAATTATATTCATTATTAATGACTGAATTCTAATCAGTATTTCTCTTGTTAATTATTTATTTTAAAAATTTTGTCGCTTTCGTACGTGGTTAACAAGAAAATTTGTTACTTCTAAACAAATAAAGTCTGTTTATAAAATATTATGACATGTACAAAGGACACTTCTTTATTGGTTTTTATTTGGTTTTGGTTTAGCCAGCGAACAGTTACGAACTCTTCTTTTTATTTCTTATAAGAAAACGTAAAAACATTTGTCCAATCAACCTAATATTTATGTTAATTAGGATGTATACGTTATGTTAGTTTCACAAAGTGGTACAGTAGATAAACTGTACATACGCTTAAAATGATTTGCATTGTTATTTGACTACATTATTTGAATATTTCAATAAATAGATAATTTATTGCTAATAACGAATAATAATTATCCTGATGAAATATTTCACTAACAACCATTAAATAAATAATATTATTAGAAGACGCAGTCCGTATCGAATGCTACGTTATAAAAGTTTATTGTAGGACAAGGTACAGCGCAATAAAAATTTAGTTATTTAGTTCTGCCATAAGATTGTGTATCATAGCTTTGAATCTTCATCGTTACAAAATGGCGATCGTAACAGTGTTCGATTTATCTCTGGACCGAGTTTCGGAGATACATAAGTTTAAGTTCAGCTTTACGATATGGACGTGACTCCTTTCGTTGCTATGGAGATTCAAATTTAAATGCGCGTTTTACAGTTCTTCCATTATTTGTTTCGTTTATCATTCGCATTTATTGCCAGGTCAGCTTTTCCTGCACTTTGATAGCAATTGATGTAACTCGTAAACAAACACGGTTGCACGAAACAGCTGCAAGCGAACGGTGACATCTTGAGTTTTTTCTTATAGGAAGAATTTTTAAAAGTCATTGTGTTATATAATTCTTGTCGACTTATTTTAGATTGCAAAAGAGTCTTTATCTCGGAGTTCCCATTAATAATGAAGTTAAGATGGATTAAAGCCGGCAAGATTAATCGACTTTCAGTACTTCGAACATTATTATAAAGTTCTCATAAGAGAAGTAGGTAATTGCTGTAATAAGATCGATCAATAAAAATCTTAACAAAGATGAAATACACTATTGGAAGATTAGATCAGAAAAACAGTACCTAAAATAACGAATGTATCTGTGAATTATGTCATTCGGAGAACCGGCTCGACAGTGTCTCGTAGTAGTGACCTTATTGTAGATATTGAAATATACATAACAATGTGCATTCAACGAGGGATCAGCGGCATTATCATGATAATAAACACATTAATGTTATGGAATGGTTTAAACCACATTGTTATAGCTGATCGACGACGTGTTCCTGTACGTGCAGCTGCAGAAGCTCAAAAGAACGAAGAATTCAACGTACAATAGTTGTATACAAAATTTTTAATGAGTATAAAGCTTTAAATATTTGATTATAAATATGTGATGCACTTGAAACTTTAAATAAGTTTTTATCGAAATAATAATATTCATTTTATTTCACGACTTTTTTTAAAAAACCACCAGTTTAACTAGCTAGTTCTACATAATCCATATGTCGCTATATTTAAAATTAAAGTAAACTCGACATTTCAATTATTTTTCCTATTCGGAGTAGTTCATAAAAGAATACCAATTTTGATTATATGCTCATAATTTAAATAAATCTTTTCTTGCAATACTGGTGCTAATTATATTTAACGATGTAAATCGTAAACTAATCTGGATGGTACGTTCATTCAATCTTTCAAACCAAATTCCAAAGTTTGCTTGAAAAAATTTATATCTAGTATTTAGATAATTAAAGAAAAGCCACCACTGATTATTTTATTCCATCTTTTTTTTATTTTATAAAATTTTGCCAACGGTTTAACAAGTATTCCACGGTTGAGTGAATCAAATAGAGACTGCATTCAAATCCTGACAATTTAACGGAGGATATTGATCGGGACTCCGATTTGGTCACTAGTATTACAGAATTTCATCCTCCGAAAATCTGAAATCTCTGTTTCTATTTGCGCCGAAAACAGAAAAAAGGGAGAATAGACACTGAGAACACGCGGAACCTGTCAAAACTTCTGTTTCCATCATTTCCGGTGATCTCGTTTTCCGCGCGTCCGTCGACAGAAAATCAATAGAGGCTCTACTATTTGCGTAACGAACTGCCAGAAATATACATTTTTCCTTTTAAGATCTGAAATATGCTGTCCGAATGAAGGAAAGTCGCGCGAAATCTAAATCTTTCGTCATTCCGTCAAAGCATACAATAAAAATCAGATAAGCTAATCTATCAATTAGTCTTATCAACTGGTCTCATAAGTATTTTAAGACAAGCCAAAAAGGTAGGACAAAATATTATGCTTTATAAACTTCGTTTCGAATGTTGTGACAGCTTTCTTGTAAAAAAACGTCCCTCAAGACAGCACTTTCTTAACTTTTAGAAGCTAAAGGCTAGTTAATGCTTTAATTAGAAAAGGATTGAAACGATTAATGACACAAAAATACGTTCATATGTAAACTGAGGAACTGGAAGCAACCAACAGTGTAATTTAGAAACTGTAATGTTCGATAAGAAATAATTATTATCAATATTATTTAACTCTACTACGAAATAATAAATGATATATAAGAATAAGCAAATATTAACTCTTTGCACTCAAAAGTTCTTGCGTTACTATTTTCTAATGTAACATTGACTAAACCATCGATTCTATTAAATAAAAATTACATACAAATCAATGGACATAGCAATTTTATTTTAATATTTGATCTGCAGTTACTTTATATAATATTTAATATCGATACATTTTATAGTTTTGCTACATCAAACAAACAACGACGCAGTCAATATTCTTTTGTTTCATTTTTATGAAATTAGTATTGCTAAAAGATTATTGGCGAAAAGTTAACACTAAAACTACCGAACGGGTTAAATTGACCCACTTCAGAACTTTTATTTTGCAAGTATTTAAATTAAGAAGACGTTTCTGCGAGAGATTTTTAATTAAATTTGTGTATTTCTACATATACAAGATTAGGGAACCCTTCGAATCTCATGAAACGTATTGTTCTAATTTTTATAAGAAATTGGACATAAATCGTTCTAATTGCTCGGTAGTCTTAGTGTGAAAACCTTTATCGAGATTTGCTAAATCCAAAAGGTTGTAAACGGTAAGAATACCTCGACATTCGGGTTTGTTTTCACGTGAGTTAATGTAGTCCGAGTTACCGCAAGGCATGTTCTAACATACACCAGCGGTACGGATATGCATACGAATATACATATATCCTCAGTCCAATTTCTAGTACTCGTATGACAGAAGCAGAACGACGGATGGCCGTATACTGCCCTAGTCCGAGATGCACTACAACGATATTCACGGTGTCGACTGCACCGAGACACGTTGCACGTTCCGCGCTGCACTCGGCTCAGGTGAAACGTAATCGACGTGTATATATAACCTGTACGTCTTTCCGCTTGCTGCTCTCCTGACATATGGAATCGGTTGATACACCTGAATTGAAGAACGACGATCGAGCGGACGGAACATGGCGGAACCTCTACTATACAGGGTGTATCGGTAACTGAGATAAAAGCGAAAATTCAACGATTGACGGTTAAAAGAAATTTTCAAAATGCAAAACGGAACTATTTTGTGGGAGATCTGTTTATTTTCAAAGTGGCATTTGTTAGTTTCTTTTTAAATTGAATTATTTAAAGGTTTTCGTTTTCATGTATCTAAAAATATAGACGCCAACCTTCAAGATGATTTACTTTTATTCGTTATTTCGGATACTTTTATTTTTGTCAGTATCACTATTTTCGTATAGACTTTGCGAAATTACTATTTTTTAATGCAGTTTTCAAAATAAACGGCTTACTTACATTTCCACAGAAATAAATAACTGTGAGATGGGTATAATATTGTGTATGATGTGGGTGAAGTGTGTGTCTATTATTTAATAGTTATGTCTTGTAAATATTAATAATATGTATTTAAAAATTCTATTCTTTTAATTAAACAATATTTTTGGTTAGAGTAGAGTCATTAACATTATTGAATGATATAAATTAATTAATTTGTTAATTAATTAACGTCAGCTAGTACACTAAATTAATATACACATAAAATTAATTTCTTTATCGTCCTTATTCAAAAATAGGTAGTAGAAAGTAGTACGTATTATTTCGACGTTTCCTCAAATATAAATTAATTATTTTAAGATTGGATGATAACCGAGGTGAACTTTTATAATCATAAATTATTCATTTTTGAAAGAAATTGGTAGTCCAATATAATATGAATATTCAAAACAATTATTTGTGTAAATTTAGCTCGAGACAGTCCGTTACTGATACTTTCAAAATATCATTAAACATCTAAAGGTTAAATTTAATTCCTGAAGCGATAAATGATCACTTTCACTTATACATATGCGAATACTAATATTTCATTTTGTACTACTTATTTATGGCTATAATACAGTTATGAAACTAGATTGATGAAGCTTTGGTCAAAATATTCACGATGAATTCATGATGAAATGAATGACATTTTATATATACTCTAAGCAGTTGGACGCGTTTTTAAAAAAAACTGGAAGAGAAAATGTAAAATTTACATTGATGAATGAGGACTCTGACCTCTTTCAAAATATTCCGATTAAAAATCCTGTATCTACTTTACTTTCTTTTTCAGACATCATTGACCTGAATATGCACAGTCCATTAAATTAATGCTATACAACTCTATCAGATGAGAGACTACTGAATAAGGTCAACGAAAAATATTTTTATCTCTCTTGAAATGCATGATAGGAAAAGATAAGATAAGAATATTTCCTTGTTCTGTTAACAGTTTATAACAAACGAGAGGTATTTCTGATTAGCTGCTATTAATCACTGTGCATTAACGAAAACAGAAATGAAAATAGAAATAACTAATCATGATCATTATTTTAGGATAGTGTTAACTACATTATAAAATAATGCGAATTAATTAGAAATTTAGAAATTTAGAAATCTGTCTGAGAATTGAGAAAATCAATAACATTAAAGAATAAGAATCAAGAGAATTAATATTGATGAGTCTGTTTATTAATACATCTTATAACTTAAAGACAATTCAACAACAAATTCATAACACACGATATGCAGATATGAAAATACTTAAATAAGACGAATCAGATGAAAGTATCACTTTCATTAAAATATTACCACGAATCAAATATATTTAGATTTGTTTCTCCTAATAATTTATTGTAGAACATCAGAATTTACCTATAGCAAGTACGTTACTGAAACAAGTTTAAAGTATCACGAATAATACCAGTGAAAATAAGAAACACATTATACTGGCTATAGGATGGAGGCATACTCTATTATCTAACTACTACTTAAAAGCATAATACGCCGGAAAATATTGACCGACTGTACATATTTATGTAGCGATCTTCCACAGGAATCACCACCTCTCTCGTAACAAGATCAGTTCTTGTTTAAAAGGTAGCTCATGAAATATTACAAGTTAAAGTTCATCGATTTAAAAAACAAATTATTATAGAATTATATATTAAAATAAATATATTATACAAAAACACATTATAGTTCACAGAACAAATGTTTTTTACAATTCATTCAACTTTTAAAATATAGATATAAATATTCCATATTAACGTTTAGCATTAATAACTCTATTTTATGATAACTAACGCTCTTCTTATTATACAATTATATTTCAACTTTTACACGACTACTTAAATAAAATAAAATAGAAGCTGTTTTTTACAAAGAAAAATAAACAAAAGAAATTAAAATTACGTTTACTGCAAATTATTAACACACAATTCAATAGTGTTGATAAAACTAGTTTTATAAATGAGAAAAACTTAAAACAATACCCGAAGCCAAGAGTGGACATATTGTCTAACACTATCAACAATTGTTAATCCACTGTATATTATTTATAAGAAACTATTTTATCGATACTATAGCCTTTAATACCTGTATAGTCCTCATGTACTCATATGAATGCATATATTCATTAAATAACTATTTATCAATATTTTCAAAAGACTTAAAAATATTCTTCGAAGATGCTTCCAATAAGTACACAGCATTTCCCTCAATTTTTTCAAAAGAAATTGGTTGTAGACAAAGTGGGCTAATGAAGGATTCTTTAACTAATGAATTGCTCATTGTATTTATTTAATTTATTTATTTAATTTTAAATATTTATCGCGTTTATTTGACAATAATCATATCCCATTTCTTAAATGTTTAAACATACTCAAATAATGATAATAATAAATCTAATAATAGATCGCACCTGCACAGAAAAGGAAGTCATAGGTTTGAAAGGGTTAAAACAAAACGGCAGTTCTTTTACCAGAGCGGTAAAGACCGCAAGGAGCACTCCGTATGCGCAGATAAACGCACGTTCCAGGTGATTCAGGTGCGCGAGCAGGTGTTCAATATCAGGACACTAAGCATGGAAGAGGATATCGGCCGTTCTTAACGTTTTTCTTTCCGCGCGGCGGCAATTCCGTTCTGTATCATTCGCTGTTCGCCTCTCCCATTCTTCTATTTCATTTCTCGCTCGTGTTTCACAACAGAACTGCCCGGAACAGGCAGCCGTGCATCGCACTGCTCGTATTTTGAAAGCACCGAGACCATATTGACGGTATTTCACGCCGTAATGTGGCTACTTGCGTTCAGACGTTTAAGCCAGCCATAGAACGCGACGCTATATCGTTCGTCGAATGAAACCGGCAAATTTCTATTGCTCTAAATCTTATGAATACGCTACTTTACTTGGTTGAGCACAATTGAACCACTTTCGTTTCCCTTTGACACTAAGTTTATGGAACCCGTCGATTGTAGAAAAGTTTATGCCGATTTTGAATGATGCAACTGCTTGAATGCGTATCGAAATTCTCTGTTTTTAGAATTTTCATTTCTAAACTCTATTAGGATACTATATGAGAAAACATTTATTTTTGTAGAAATAATAGAATAAAGTATGCAATAATTTTTGTATTAATTAGATTATATTCTGTTTATTTTATATTCGATATATTTATTTATCGATTCTGGAGAAAAGAACGTATTTCCACCATATATAAATGAATTTGTTATTTAAATAAACATTTAAATGACGGTATTAATTATCCAGTTTTTGTTCAATAAATGTACGAATTTTTACTGCATTACATAAAAGAATCACTTTTTAATAATCATTTGTATACTGAATCGTTGTAACATGAATTGTTTACTCATTTCTATTGCTTTATTTGAAATGTTGTAAGATTATTTAATATATATCTATGTTAAATATAACTGCATTACATAATCAGGTAGATATGTATTTAAATGTGTATAATGGAACATTTTACTACACGTATAAATATTCAGATTATACAGAATATTAACAATTGAAGGTACATTAAATGCTTGGGAAAAATTAATTTCTAATAAGAAACATAATAGTTATTTCTACTTATTGTACATTTAAATACATGAATATCTCTTATGCAAAAGCACAGATGTAGTACATAGCAGTTAATGGATGTTTTACACTAATTCACCAAGCCTTTGAACAAGTTAAATTAAACTTTGTACAAGTTTAATCTTGCTGAATAGTACTCCAAAGAAAATGACCGGACTCATTGCTGTGTATTTCGACATAAAAGCCAAGACTACTTAAATGGCTGATTCAGTTTTTAATAGTTTTAAGACTCTTAGAATGTTTTGCTCCCTAATAGTCTAAAGTTTAAGAATAAAGTGAGGTAGAAGGAAAAACTTAGTAAGTAAGAGTAGAGTACTTCATTTTACATTAAGCAGTTCAACAATTTCGTTATATACTAATCATTAGGATATTAAAGAAAAATTTATAAATATACGTTACCATTTCATAAATTATATTTTAATTAAAATAAGTAATATGTACTAAGTAATAAGTAATATGTAACTGTTCACTAATCTTGAAAACCCGTTTAAGAAAAATTGTAAACGTACATATGAAATGTAGCAACAGAAACATTGAAATTCTACTATAAGTACTTTACATTTGACAATACAACAAATTTAATAAAAGAGATACTTCTATTTCCATTTTAAGTACCCAAAATCAATTAAATTTAGCAGAAGTATTGTCTATAGTATTTAATTCTATTTTTGAATATTTCAGTATTACCAATTTTCAAATAGCGAAATAATTCAGCAAAATGAGAAAAATCTCTCCTTACTATTAATTTATTTGTTACAATTTGTTATTCTCAGTACCTAATATAAAGTTTCAAATCAAACCGAGTTTGTACTTCCATTACAATTGATATTGTATAGAAGTATTATAAACAACGTCCACTTCCAATTACAATGAAAAATAATTAAAAGTAAATAGATCTATTAATTTCTTTATTGTTATCATTAAATACATTTTCTCCCGGTAGTCGATACTATGCATACAACGGACTGAAAATATCTGTGCAATTCGTTTATTTTAAAGTATCCATCCGCGGGATAGGAAAAGAGGATATACATCTATCCACCTGAGATTCCAGCGCGCGGAACCGGTTCGAAACACAACCTGCTCGATCTCTCTCGTAACCTGATCCCCTGGTCAAATGCACCTGTTTGCTCACCTGAAGCCAGGATTTACATTTTCCTGGGCGTCATCAACTATCGCCGAAAAGCTTAATCATACCGGACGCAATCAATTGATAAGATCTGAACGATTCCGTGAATGTCTAAATGCAGGTGAAAAATCATTAAAGTGTACGCCATCTCCTGAGTCAGCTGCTCGCCTGTTCTGCTCGCAGGTCAATAGCTCGATCCATCAAGCGATTTGCTCGCGCGATCCTTTCTTTTCGTCTTGTAACGGAACGATCGGTTTGCCTGTCGAAAGTCGGTCGCCATATTGTCGGGGAATACCAGATAAGCAGTTCTTCTGAGAACTTTGAGCTAAGAGAATCCGGTGACTTATTAGTAAAATATGAATTAGTGGTTAATAATTTATTAAAAACTTTATTAATAACCTATCTAATGAACAATAAACGTACTGGTACTTTATAAAACTATACCTATTCCTACTGTAATTGGATAAGTAATCGTTTATGAAATAAAGGTAAATGAGTCGGATAATAAATATTTCTTAGTGAACAAAAAAGGACGAACATTAGAACGTAGATTAATCGAATAATATAGAAGTTGACATCAAACTAAATTAATGGAAGGAAATACAGAATTTTAAAGGAAATTAAAAAATTGAGAGTGGTATATTTAGTTCATCACTAATAAATATTAAGTAAAAAATATCCTCGATTTAAAACCATGAAGAAGAGTTCATAGTGGAGGATTGAACTTTCTACTCAGTTTCTTAATGCTATTTATCATTCTACGAAGGTGGACACAAAGTGGCTTACATCTTACGTAGAAGATGGTCACCTTTAGAAAGCAAACTTTTTTGTAAGTTAGATGATATAAGAATAAGATCTTTTACTGTTAGAGTATGGCTCACAATCAGTCATAATTTATGCTATGGCGTATGATTGGCATTAAAGAGTTCCACGTACTTTTTTCTCTGAGTGTGTATTTTCGTCGTCGAACTTTCTATTTGTGTTTCCCGTTTTGTTTGATAATTGAAACACAGCGTTTCAAGAGGTGAACAAATTGGACTTTCTGTTTAATCGTTTACTTACAATGGAATACGTTTTCACAGAACCTGTTCTGTGAATATTTGATTATGAAATGTTTAAGCAGTAGAGTGTAGCTTGATGTTAATAGCATTTTCGGCTTCCACTTATTATAAGGTGTTTTACAGTAGATTCATCAAAATTGCATGGAGACAATAAATCTTCACAGTAATATTTCAGGCTACTGTATTATAAGTACAGAAAAATATTCGTAACACCTAATATTTCTTCGTCTGTTGAAATAATGTATAAATTTTTACTTTTTCTGTCAATTATACACAAAATTTGTAATAATACTATTACAACATAATTTTGTATAAAATATGTATTTTAATGTGCTTTAATATACTTCTTGATATGAATAGATGAAAATAAGTAATCATATTGTCTTGCATTTCCTAATTCAAATGTGATTTAACCCTTATATTATCATTTGGTTTTTTTCTTGTGAAAATTTGATACAATCTTTTTGGATCTCCATTTCTTTCGGATTTTTACGCCAATTTTTACTTTGAAAGTGAAGAATTTACTCAAAAATATGGTATGTTAATACTAAAATTAGAATGAATGGAGACATTTTAATTGGGAATGTACGGATTAATTGATAATTATCTGCGCAAATATTTAGGGAATCCATGACAAATTAGTGCTTTAGTTTGGGCGAAGTGAGTTTATGCTGGCGAAGAGGGGGACCATTTATCTGGTAAAATCCGATGTACAGATGAAACGCTCATTAGCCGAAGGACAGACAATTCAATGTGTAACGGGCGACTTTTTGTGTTCCACGAAGTTAATGAGACTGACGAACAATTACGGTCCTCTCTGGGCGAAAGCTAATTTCCATGATTACCTTGACGAGTCTTAAACATACTTTCTGACGACAATAATTAATAAACCTGTGACCACTGTTGAATGTACCTTTAAACATTCAGACGAAGATCCTTATAAACAATTAAACTGAAGAGCAATTAAGTTTTTACTTTCTTTTACTCATTTTATGCATAGTGCGTTCTCACATTGATAATGGTAATGAAATATATTATGAAAATACGTAGCCAAGTTGTTTTATTAGAAACTTATGGCCAGAATAATTAATTAAAGACAGTAGCTGGAACATTTGTTGTATTTTACTGTGATGATTTCATAGTCAAATAAATGTCAACTATACAGTTCGCTGATTACCTTCATTGATTAAATATACGCCTAACGAAAGACATTTCTAATATGTTCTGCATAACTATACAGATAACTTGATACTACTAGTGACTTAAAGATATTCCTTATAAGTTTTTAACGAAACATTTTGAAGATTACATTTAGATAACAGTCTTGTGTAATTACTAAAAAGTTGGTTCTTTAAGATTAAATCGATTTTTTAATTAAGATATTCGGTGTATAGTTCTCCACTTGGCGAAGAATAAATCCTGTCTAGTTGTCAATTAAGTATCTTAAATCATTTTAAATTTCTACGTACCTTTCATATACATACAAAGACGTGTGTACTCAGTCTGGCTTTCTAGAATTTTTACTGCCACTTCCATCATTATTATTGCTATAAATTCTGCACATAATAAAACAAATACGTTTACAAATGTATAAAATGCATCTGTACACTAGCAATTACATTGCTCGTAGGAAAACATTGTGAGAATTTAAAAGCACCTGGTACCACGTATAACGTACAGACAAGAAATAGAAGAATAAAATAATACAATATCGATTATATATTTCCTTTCAATTGTTAATATTAGAATTTGAAAACAGGTTAATATAACTTATTTTTCGCTTCTCAACAATCAAAATTATGAAAATATTTTCGTTTTTTTATATATTTCAGTTTATGTTAAGGTGGTTCCATTAACAGTAAGGTCATTAGTGACCACCAACATTTGGATACATTACTTATTACTTAATAGTACTTATACATAGTACAAAATTTTCAGAATAGACATAACTTAATTATAATGAACTCGGAAGGTTAATTTGTCTGAGAACTTAAGCACATTCTGGGTACTGGTGGGAACGCTCAGGTTCCTCTTCATATCAGATTTAATATTACATCTGTTGCCCAAATTAAATAATTTACTCGTTACGCGTGCAACGGATCTCAACGAACTCCTGTAATATTTACACGAAATTAAAAACAAGTCGCTTTAACAAGCCGCTATTTAATAGCGTTAATAAACAGCGTAATCATGCCCGTAAGCGAGTCTTGTGTGTCGCGCAATAAAAGACCGCTAATTACATCGACGTAACTAGCCGCAAAGCGTAACGACACCGATGATGACTTCGAAAATGGAGGCTAACGAAGTCGCAATGCCTTGGTTCCGCCTTGGATTTCTGTTTCCGGGATTTCGGCGCGCTGAAATGCACCGAATTAAACGCAGGACATCTCGATAAACGTCAAATACATGTACAGCGAATAACTTCTGACGCAATTCCCTACTCCGAAAAAAAAGAAAGGTTCCGCAACGCGCGTTTGCAGTAAAACTCATAAATTTTTCATTAATTTTCCGGATCGCCGCGGCAATATAAAATGCTGAACAATATATTTGTTTCCGTACCGGTGAAACATTTTAATGAAAAATTCCGCTAAACTGGAGATTTAAATATGCGTTTCGCTTGTCAAAATATTTCATCTGGTCGCTGGACACTTTTCGTCTGTTCCAACGTGCACGTGACGAAATTTGGAATTCAAATGATGAACGCGGAATAATATAATATCGTAACGACGGAGCATATACAATCACCAAGAGCGTGAATCATAATAAATATTCATTTAATACATTATACTTTACTGTATACATGTATCAGACGTATTATAAAATACGGGCTAGAGGGGAGGGCAATCATAAATTAGGTTATTCAATTAGATTTTTCAATGAGCTACACATAGATGTCTCGTAAACAATAGGAAACAGAGAATACCGGGCGCAAGGTAAAACGAGATAAAATGCAAGCGCAACGATGAAATTTTATTTAAATCGTATTCGTCCACGGCGTAAGTGAGAAATGCGCGTGATGCAACGCGAGTATCGCAAAATGATAATAAAGCCTTGTTAAACGTAAATGATACCGAATGCGCGCAGCGAATGACACTCCGTTTTAAACGGTGCAGGTTTTTTATGCAGTCTTTATGTTAACGTTAATGAAAGTTACGGAGTCCCAAATATAGCGCACGCGCCAATAAAAACGACAACAAATCGTTGTTAACAGTTTAACCATATGTGGCTGGATTTTATAACTTTTTAATCAGACTGTGGGAAAGTGAACGATTTAAATGAAAATTTCGAGGGATGCTTATTTAATTCTTTATTCCGCCATGCTGTTTTATTTCGTGAACATTAAATATACATATTGTTATTTAACGACAGTTAAATTAAGTTTTATTAAACCTAGATATTTTTTATTATAATTTGAGGATAAAATATTATAAAGTACATATGTATTTATCACGTGTAACGCGACCAACTTACGAGTAGAAAATTCTAATATCATTTGCCTTTATTATGAATGAATAAGTAATATTATGCAAAATTCTCGCGGCGATCAATATAACTTTTAATTAAACTTTTTTTAACACTTTTGTGACCACGCATCACATATGTGTGACGCAGTTGATTACCGTTCCTGTGATGACATTAGCATATGTGCCGTTGTTTTTTAAAACGATATTAGTCAAGTTTTTTATACATTGAGATATTTAAGGATTCGCGTTTGAATCAATTTAAAAATATTGGCAAAAGTTCATCAATTTGGTTAATGTCTATAAAACCATAAACTTGTTAAATTTTATTATGCAATAATAATTAATAGAACTGTCAAAGAAAATAAACTCTGAAGAAAACATTTTTGCGATAACATTTTACAGTTAAACTTTTTTTGATTAATTTATGAGGATATAAATTAATACATCTCATTAACTTATATTTTTCCAAAAATGGACTTATACCAATTAAAGAAAGACGTCTCATATATTCGGCTTAGGGTATACTTCTTTGATTATATCAAAATATCATACACACATGACATTTACGTAAAATGCTTTTTCATTTATTTACTATGTTCCAAATGTACAAAAATTATATGAATAACAATATCACGGAAGCAATTGTAAAGAAAACATTCTCTACAGCGGGGGTACATCAAATTCGTGGTGACGAACTTGTTAATCATGCGATAAACCTTTTTAGCCAACCAAATATAATACACTCGACAGGGAACCATTGCAGCGTTCAGCTACAGACTTTGGAGAATTATATGCAGTCGCGTAATGTGTTAACACGATAAACATCGATCCCAAATACGGAACTAATGTTGTCCGGAGTCAATGACAGTCCAAGAAAGTCAGACTTTATATCGTGACACGTTAGTTCCTGACTTCCGCATTGTTGTAATGCCTCGACGACTTCGTAACGAGCATAGGTTTTACTGCGCCTGTACGTATAGCACCGACCGTTCGCGAAGGGGGAAACTTTCTCCCGTCGTTTAAAAAGAATAACGCCGTGCGTAAACTTTCATTGCCGGCCGTGTTAATAAAGTTTACGCCGGGGCTCCGAGGCTCGTGCGTTTCAATTAGTTGCAAATTGCCCGGGAATCGGCCGGCAGAACTGCTTCCGATACGGGCGCGGGAAAAACAACGAGAGAAACACGGGAAAACACTCCAGCGACTTCCAACTACGGGCATTTTAACAGCGCGCTTGTTTCATGCTCGATAATATTACGGTTTAGAGTAAATATCATTGATACTGATTTTCTAATTATTCCTGGATAACAGGCTTACGTACAATACGCTATTGTCGATGGTTTGACGTGTAAAATCTTCATTGAAGCTGAATTCGATTTGTATTTTACTTGGAGTGTTAGGACAACAAGGGGACAATTTTACGATACGGGAAAATATTCATAGAGACGTTCATAACCGTTTGCTTTCTGTCCGGTACTTTAGTAGGCCGGCCTGCAGCTAATATGCGCCACATAAGGGTTCAGCTTAGAGATCAACCATTGTCTATTTTTTCACTTTAGCCCAGGTATCGTAAAGTCGTGTTCCAGAGGGTCCATTATAGTTTCAGAAAAAAGTGTCCTCAAGGATCTTGATGTAATTGAATTTTCCCAACGTTGCCAAACATTCGTCCAGCATAGTGACAAACTCCGTCACCCCCGCTCCAGAGAAATACCGCGCTACGTGCGTACTGGAAGGGAATGATACAGGAGTGGGTATCATACTTATGAAGGGATAGAAAAACCGCCCCTGAGGCCCACCTTCGTACATTGAAAGGGAGGGAGTGGGCCCAGGAGGATTATAAAAACCCTTCAGACAGTCAGAGTTTAGAATCAGACCAGAAACAGCATCAGTCAGAATTTAGAAACAAACCGGAATCAGAATCAGTTGAGAATTAGAAACAGGGACACGTTCAATCGGGAACACATTAATTTAGCAACCTTGTTCCTTCAGGAACAAATTAGAAACGCTTCAGAAAATCTCCATTCAGGGAGGTACATCATTCAGTCAATCAGTCACTAGAACTCTTAGTCCCAATATTGTGTGGCCCTTCAAGAAAAATTCAGCATATATTCAAAAGTGCTCGTGACAGTCAGAGGACTTTACATTTGGTCCTTCGAGCCGGATCAACATTCAAGAGTGCTTTACATAGAGTTTGATCAAATTTTCGATAAACAGATTTTCCTTTGATTTTAGGTTTTGTAATTTGGTTTATGAGAATTCATAGAAATATTTTATTGTAAGATGTCGTAGTTCAGAAATATATGCAAAAAATCAAAGGTATGTATGTAGGTATGTGAAATGTGTTTTTAAAATTTGTTGTTAATGTTTAGTGCACTAAATAGTTACAGTGAAAGATGTATGTTATATTTTCTATCTTATAAAACGGACGTAATTGCATAAAGTTACAAATTTTATTGGGCGAAAGCTAATTTACATGATTATCTTGATCAGTCTTAACACAGTTTCTAGTATCGATGTGTTTCTCTTAAATCTTGTTTGAAATTGTATAGATCTTGAGTAAATCGAATACATTTTTGTTTGATTTTATGGTTTGCATAATTTTTATTCCATGAAAATCGATGTAAATATCTTATTGTGACCAATTAATCGATATTTGTGGTTTAATTTTAAGTAATCATGATAGTAGTTTAATCGTATTTGACACTATTATAACAAGATTAAAATTAATTGCAACTAGATTATACAATTTCTGTGTATAATTCATACTCGATCATACATTCATTATGTTTCATTTTCTCATTTATTAACCTATACAGAAATACATGTAAAACATTTTAAAAATATTTTAAATTCAAATTAAGAAATTAGTTAACATTACAAAGAGACTAGGTAAATATTTGTAATTAACAGAACAATCCATTTTAAATCTACTCAGAGATTTAAGGAGCACTCTGATCGACCCATCATAATTCCGAAGAGATTAATTAATTACACAGAAACTTGTAAGACGAGCACAGAATTCTAATGGACTTCACGGTAGTCGCAGTCTGGTAGAGTTTAACGAAATCAGGGTACGTATACGTGTTCTCTATGTACGCCACAGTTTGGACAACTTCTACTGGTACTATGGGAATCTACGCCTGGTTCTACCCAAATTGTGAAAGTTTGGTCATTATTTGCGGCGCAAGAAGTGGTTAAGCCGCTTCTTAACGTGTCTGCAATGCTGACCATCTTCCTGCTCTAAAATCGTCAAGTCTATTCAGCTTGTTCATTAGCTTAGCTTGTCCATTAAAATTTAACTGAGCTTAAGCTTGATGGATCTATTACTAGTAGGCAGTTACAATTTTTATTTTTATGAGCATAAATTTGCATCAACTCGAATGTAGGAAAGATAAAAGAAAACGAAATTCTATTTTTTATGTTAATTATTTCAGTGAAACCATTAAAATTGAAATATTTGTTGTTCATATGTCATTAAAACCAAAGTATTAATTGATATTATCAGTTACGATAAAAATAAAATAAGGTGCATATATTAAAATTTATGTTTGATGCTTTTAATAAAATATTTAAGAGTATAACTGTAAACACCCACGGAACACATGCAAACTCGATATCACATTAAGGTTCATATTTGTTTATCCGATTTGTACGTCATAAACATGCTTTAAACGAGAAGAAACAATTTTATTTTCGAACAGAAAATGTTTAAAATATTTCACATATTGACATTCGAAAAACATCATCAGAGAAAATAAATTTTTCTTTAAACCGGTTTTCTTAAATTACACTTAAATTTCGTTTCACACAGGAACGTACAGTCTAAATACAAGTTTACATAATTGGGTAAAGAAAAACTGTTGTGGCTGCCAATTTTTCATTCGCCATTATCTCTCAGTATCAAGTTTCATTTACTGTTACGGTATTATGCGGTTATCCTGATGAAAGTGTCGATCGAACTTTCAAAGTCTTCTACAATTGATAAACATTCCCAATGCAATAATGCAGCTACCGTCACCAACGAACAGGTTTAAACTAGTTACTCGGAATCGGAACAGTTATACATGACTTCATTCCCTTTCTTAACACTTGGAACTGGTGTCACCCTGAATTCCGTTATCACCAATATTCTTAAAATAGTTTCTAGATCCTCGATCACGCAAGTATTGTGCTGAATATCGTTTTTATTATATGGAGCAATCGTCTTTTTTATAGTTCATTAGAAAGGATTTATGCGTAAATTGATCGTATCGATGCTCGAAACAACTTTCGAATCATTAATATAACTCACTGATGTCTAGAAACATCTGATAAATCGTGGAACACGTAATTAATTAACCCGAACAATATTCGCTAACGAGTCGCAATCAGAGCTCGAGCTCACGTGGAAGTTTTTACCAGTTTTACTCGAACGTATCTACTATTGATTACGCTATTGAATCGTGGAATCTTTTTCGTCTCCGATTAAAACAAAGTGACAAATGAAAAGACCAATTAATTATTTCGATTATAAGCGGGCTCATTAGTCGAGTCAACAGTCAATTAAAGAACATTGTGAATATCGTCAAAGTAATCTTTTAAAGTAATCTGTTTGTTTCTAACACATGCTTAAAGTTAATTTGATCATTGCAGGAATAATTAAGTCATTAATTCCCCTACTGTGATGTTTTCACTTTCATTTAGAATATTTATTGCACAAATTAATAACTCAAGGGACTATTAACTAGAATATCATAACAAATTGTTTAATATCTTTATAATTCTATAATACGACTTTTTAACATTGAATTAAATTTTCGAAAGCCACGTCTTAAATGAAGAAATTTTCTTCTTTGACTTATTTTTCCTACAGAATTACACCCCAACCGTCCCTAAGTATACTTTGCATATAATAACGACAGATGTTTCACAACATTATAAACAACAATAAATAGCAACATGTAGTCAAAAAGGGAGAAACAAACAATTAATTATATCTCAATCAAATAAAAGGGCGAAACGTCTGAATCCTTTGTGATCTCGACTTCGACTGCCTGTCAATGTTGATGATCGTTATCAAGTTAATTAATATTAATTGAAAGATAAAGACCGAGATAAAAGATATTCATCGTTAAAAAATTATTAACTTCAAATTACATTTCATTCTGTCTGCAATTCGCCAAATTCAAATTACATTTGCACTTTTTACGTCTACAAACAATAATGAACTTATTTTTCCTTGTAGAATTACGCTCTCCTCATTTGAAGCACCAGTTACATACAGAACACTGCGCGCACAATAATGAAAAACGTTTAACGACAATAAAAAAGTCCCACGTGTCCCAATGGAGAACGCCCAACGGGGTACTTATCGCTTGCAACAACCGTGCATTTTCACCTGGCCGAAAGAGAAGGAAGTCCTTTACCACGTTCGACGTGGGAACAGTACAGTCGTGTTCGGTCGCATTCACTGCCACATGGTGACCTTACATAATTGTTTCGTAACGAGAACGCAATGAGTTCGCCATTTAAACAGCGCTCTATCGGAAACAGGATATTATTCGTATACACCTATACGTATCTAATCTGCGAACGGATATCTATTGATTACAGTTCGCACAGGAAGAACGAAAGTTCCAATTTCCAACAATTTCAAATTGTTTATTTATTTGTTATTTCATCAATTTTGAAATGAAGTTTCTTGCTGAAGGTTGCTGTTATATATAATATTATTTATTTTTTTATAACAAAGACAACTAATATTTGAATTCATTATTAGCGATACTGAATCAGAGTTTTTAAGTTATACTACTATTTAATTATGTATGATGCTAAATATTTTTATCCCAGACCAATTTTCTTATTGCAATTGTTTTCAAGCAATTTAGAAGCTCCTATCGCCTGTGACCATCGTGGCAGTCAATGTGTTAACGATGTTTAACATTGATTTTCTAGCCGATATTCAAACTTCTTTTCTAAACTTTTACTTTGATCGATGTTTTTTATTAAACTACTTCAAACTTCTGGTGAACAACACAATTTACATCTCGTTGCTCATAAATTAGCTCTGACTAATAAATAGTGCATCAAATGAAGCCACATTTTAAACGAAAAGCGGAGAGTGCAGAAGATAAACCTTCTTCGAACAAGGACGAATTCCGTGGACGTGAAGCTTAGCATCGCTTTTAAACGTCGAATTCGACGCCGCTAATTAGCGGCGCGCAAATACGTTCATTAGCAAGTCCAACAACGGGTCTGGACATTTTAGATTCTGTTCCCATCCTCTGTTCCTTCTATCCTATTCCGTTCACCATTCTCGTTTTATGTTCATTTTTCCTCGGTCAGTTTGTCGCCAGGAATCATTCTCGTTCCAACGATGGCATAATTATGCGTAAGGACGCTCTGGTTGTTTTCACAATTAGTTTCAAAAGCGCACCAATTCGGAGCACAAGCTAGAGCGATGTTATTGTCGGAAGTAACGCTGTCTCGGGCAAAATTATTTCGGCTCATGACAACGAATTAACCCCTCCCACTTGACGAACGTATACGGTACGTCTTCACACGCAACTGACATGACGAAATAAAATTTCTTTCACAGTTTTGTAGTTAAAAACTAAAATGTGAGATTTATCGTACAGGATGTTGAAATATTATCATCATATTATTTACCAATAATTTGTTAATAGACTTCTTAATATCCGTGTTATATTGAACAAACGTTTCATAATTCTTCGTATAGAGAATCTAAAAGAAATTGTTACATCATGTTATTTAAGAGGACCTGATAGTAATGACTATGATTAATATTATATATACTGGATAACTGTTAATAGGTTTTGTCTATGATTCATAATTTTATATTAAACTACAGTCTAATAGTTTTCAAATGATAATTAGATTGTGTTACTGAATATAATTAACCGATTCAGAATTGTAATACCTATTGAAATTGAAAGTTTCACTAATAAATCCTTAGGCATTGATTATAATTATTGACCTGAGACGCAGGTCGACCCGATTCGACGTCAAACGCTCGAGAAACGTCAACCGTTCTTTCCTTCATCGCGAGTGCGGGAAAATTTGTTCCGGCTTGCCTCGCGAATCGAGGATAATCAACGTTGCAAAATTGCGGATACCTCGAGACCCGAGCGAGCAATTTTTCCTCCGCTCGCCTTCCTCGCTGAGCTACCGGATCCATTCCACCCCACGAACAAAAGAACACGTGCACACCGTCGATGGGCATTAGAAAGCATTAGCGTCGAGCACCGGGACAGTTACCCGGCCCGGAATAATTAGGCCTCGAACGGTGTCTCGGCGATATCGCTGGACGATCAAGAAACGACGCTACGGCTGTACGTTAGAGTAATGCCGGATCTATGGATTTTCGGGTGTGAGCGGAGAATCGTAGCTGACTTGTATATTGTCACGGTGTAGAAAACACACGAAATTCTCTATAGGTTTTAATACTAAACGTACCGACACTTTCTATATATCTATTCCTACCATAACTAGTCAAATTATTAAACAAGTGAGACCATTAATTTTTCTTCTTGGAAACAGAAACAGAAAGAGACATCAAAATTGAAAAACGGATTAATCGAACAATATAGAAATTGATATAAAGTTAAACGAATGAAGAAGAACGCAGAATTTTGAATCAAATTTTAAAATCGATCATTTGACCGGTCGCAGTACGTTTAGTGTTAAATGAATGTACTTTCAAAGGTGGCAGCAAAAGGAATGAGTTTATTGTTGGACTGTCATTTTTATAGTAGCTAAGTCGCAGTGGAAATGGACATGGGAATGTCCGTCGGGACATGGGAACATTGTTATTACTTGGGTACTGGGAAGGATGCGCGGTGAATCTTTATCTTAGAGGTTTTCAGAAGTCTGCCCGCAGTTTTAAAACCTATGCCGACGAGCGACGCAGTCCCGCTGCGGTGCTGCAGCGATTGTTTTACAGTGTTTCTTAACCCTTTGCGATCGGTGCCGCCACAGTGGCGACATTTAATATTTGTTTTTAAAATCGGTGTCGCCAATATGACGGTATTATCTTTTTTTCTGAGTGCAGTGTTATTTTAGCATCGTGAGCTATTGTAAGCCTTCGAAACTGGTTAACATAAGGCTGAAGACTAATAAGTACTGATGAATTAATAACGTAAATAGAGGATTCAGCATTCAGCTTATAATATCAGTGAAAAAAATTTTGTAAAACTTAAGTCTTCGTTTTGTAAGCAAAAAACTGAAAAATGAGGAATATCTGATTCGCCCCCAGGTGAACTTCTTTAAAAATGGAAAACAGAAAACGTAGCTTGGAAAATTAGCTTTTAAGTGAAATGAACCATTCATGTAGTGCGTATTTTTATGGTACAAATCTTTGCGAAATCATTAGCGAATCTACGTAATTCATTAGGACCGCCAAAAAATTGTTTGTACAGTGACGAGTTCTCTTCAAATATTTCATTCCATGCTAAGTAAAGTAATATGTGATACAAAATACCTTTCCAATGACGATTTTTATATTCATTTTCTGCAACATCGGTTATTAATAACTGATTTTTAATTCCAACATGCTGTATTATTCAGACTTTGCACGGTTTATTTTTATGATTACATATTTCTGAATATGAAATGAATGAAACCGCTTTCCATATTATGAAAAATTTAATTTCGTCCACCATAAAGAAACTGCACGGTCGTTGAAATTAATTTACGTTATTAACGTAATGACAAAATTACAAAGTTTATTGTACTTTCTGTTTTGACAAGTTTTGATCCATTTGACCGTAATTTGGACGCACAATGTTTCGAAAAATATTTGAAATATTTACGCACCATTTAAAACAAGAAAAACTTATATGTGATATTTCATAAATTAGTAGCATAAAAATGATTTGAACAGGGAATATATGTTCAATACCTACATACCTATATTGTAAGAGATAGTATATTTATTTCTATTAAACAATATTTACTTAACACATACCTACTGCCTTATAAAAATATTGTCATACTTTTGGTACTTTGTATGTGGAAAAGTAAATTTCATCACAATAAAGTAAAATTTATCAGAGTGCACATTGCCTCTGTTGCTTGAAGACATTTTGTGAACTTTCAACGTATTAATTTTTTTTAAACCATTTATTCCACAATGTCTACTTATTTTAATATACAAAGATCATCACATAGAAAAGAAAACTGAGAAGATCTTCTTAATTTAGTTTACTGAAACCAGAAACAGCTACAGATTACTTTGTAAAAATCTTTCCATGCATATATTTTAACCATATTGAGTATTTAAAGGTAAATCGAAGTAAAAAAATTTTTTAAAATTATATTTTATCAGATTCTAACTTAGTAATTTCATTCAAAAATGTTCTACAATTTTTTAATGTATCCATTTCTAATGTTACTTATTCAAAGGTATTCATTCTTGTATATACACAGTATTGCATTACGGATGAAATATTAAAGTGACAGTTTTTTAATCCAGTTCATCGAAACCAGATACGTTATCAAAAGCAGAACGTACTACTTTATAAAAATCTCTCTTTTTATACAGTTTAACCATATCGTACATTTAAAGATAAATTCAATTGTTTCAATAAAGTTTTATCAAACTCTAAATTACTAATTCCGTTCAAAAATATTCTACAATCTCTTAATGTATACTATTTTATGATTCTATTTATCCAATTACATTAATTTTTCTACGTATAATAGTGCTGCACAACAGAGAAATAGATCAATAAAACGTTTTTTTTCTAATTCATCTTATGGGAATCAGGAGTATGTTACCAGAAATAGGTACGTATCATACAAACAATTCGTACGTCGCGTCGGAGGGACGCAGACGGGTATAAAAGGGCAAGCGGTTCCCGTCGCTGGGCATTAGAAAGCATTAACGATCACATACACCGCGATCGGCTGTAACGTAGGTGCAATTAAACACCGCAGCCCGCATACATTCCGGATCATGCATGCATGCATACGGTTACAGGTCGATTGTGGAGCAATTACTGATTCGGCATTCGTTGTTTCCACGATCGCGTCGCGCTTGTTCCGCGGCGACGGCGGCGCGCGGGCACAGCCAACAGCTTGGATTTTTACGTCGACCACAAACGGGCAGCACTGAATTTTTCACCGACTGGTATTTGCGTTTTGATATTGAATCGTTGTCCACCGCGGTGGAAAATCAATTTCCATTTGCTTCGCAATATTTTTATGAGGCCATCATGTGTACGCATTCACTGTCCCGGGGGATTTTTTTATATAAACGGCAGACACTGCGTCACATTTTGGTCAGAGTTCGTATAAATCATTTAAAGGTGCGGTTCGCTTTTGTGTTATTCAAAAAACTGCTGATATTTTTTCGTTTTCGCTGGTGGCAATTGAAAACTCAATGTTACTAATGGGTGATTTATTGTTCACTTGTTTAGTCCTATAAGTGTGAACAATTTCAGGAAAGATTTGAATCTGTGGTTGGAAGATACGAATACTACTTTTCAGTGCGACTTAAACAAATTTATTACAGGAATCGCATACTTGTGATAAACATAATTTATAAAAGGAAGTCAAATTCACTTTTCAACTATTGTTATTTAATGGTGCAATGTGTGAAGCGATTTTCATGAAATTTTTTACTTTTCTTTATTAGGTTTTTTTTTACAATTTAAAAATAATGTACTGTGTGTTTAATGGAGTATTTTAATTAGATATCAAAAATTTCAATTTATATAAGGTGACATATAAAAATGTTTATAAAACACATATCTGTAAAATATATCAAATACGTGTAAAAATATGAGAAAATAGAATATAATATACAATGTTCATAGAAGATAAAGTTCATTTTTAATACTAAAATGATAAATACTAGCAGTTTATTCGTAATGACGCTTTGGAACGTTTTCGAATTCACTAGTGAAAATATATCGTTGAAATTTTCTATGTGTGTTTACAGCGACTGTATCGCAATAACAACACTTTCTATGAATTTAAAATAAATCGATCACTGGTAACCATTTCGGCGCTTTCAATATTTTCATACCTCGATTTTGACGTTTCATACAAATAGCACAGTTCAAATATTAAAGGGAAGGTATAGGTTTTCGTTGAAAGCAAACTGGACAATTATGGAATCTTTAAAAATTCCTCATCAACAAAATTGCCTGTGTTGTAATGATTAACCCGTCGTAAACGAAAATACTGTTGACGACATTCACACATGAAGACAATATACATTAAGTGCGTTAAATATTTATTTATATAATCATATATCCTCCATATACCTACGTATCACTTATTTGCTTGTATATTCATATATTAAAAACTCATTTCTTGTTAGATATTTAATTTAGAAGAGTGTCTTAATATTTATTAAAATTTCATTTCAAATTTCTTTTCGAATTAATAAAATCGCGTTTATCAAAAACATCTTAGAGGAACCAGTAAATAGGAAATAAAATACATCACTGGAACTAGATATTATTAATATAAAAAATATTGTAGTGTTTCATGTAACACTAAACGTACCACGCCCGATCAAATGATCGCTACTCCTAAATAAGAAAATGCATTCATAGTTTCTCATTTTCGTTAAAAATGAATAATAATTTTAAATTTTATGTGTTATAAATATTTTGTACATTGTCTCTGTATTATTAACCGTTCGAGTCTCAGAGGTCATTGAAAAAATACTGCCGAAAAGTACCGAACAGCGCAATAGTGCTTGTCTGAACTAATTCCGAAAAGAACCAAGCGATGCGATAGCGCTTTTCTTATTTTGTGTTGACAAATACCAGTCAGCGCAATAGCCCTTGTCTGAATTTATGTTTGCTTGTGCCAAATAACGGATTCACGCTTGTTTCCATGTCGTCAAACTTAAGTTTTTTTCAGTAAAAATTATTAAAAAGGTAACAAGAAAATACAAAATGTATTACTTGTATTATTTACATAAACAAATTTGATTTTATTACATAAAAATATCGCGATGCGAGGTACATGTGTCAGAAAAGTTGAACGCACTATTTCGACAGACTGTGAGCGCAGTTGTCCGTAGCGTATAAATATTGTGTTATTTTCATCAAATCTAAACGGCGCGATCGCGCTGCTTGGAACTCAAACGGTTAAATTAATAATCACCTATATTTCTTTCGCAAAAATATGATCAGTAGCTAAAGTGCCGATACGTTTGGTGTTACTAACGATATTTTAATATTGCATAGCTTTTTCCTTGTATTCAACGATGTCAAAAGATATTTATATAGGATCATTTGAACGAAAGAATTTCCCACAAAAATTCTCACACGGTTGTTAATTCTCAGCTGGAACATCGTACTACAATTATCCGGGAGTGCAAATTGCCCTCCGGATACCCAGAAGCGGACTTTAGAGTTCTAACGTCTTAATGACTTTGGCGCGCACTTGGTGCGTTGTGGCCGATTTAAGCAGCCTCCGACCAGAACAGAATTAACTTTAAGTTAACTGCCCTCTACCGAACTCGCAGCCCGCCTTTTTCTCTTGGATTCAAATGAGTGTATAAAAATAAGCATAGCGCGATCAAATATATCGACGAAATTAATGATATACAGTAAACCACGCCCTACCGAGTTTGATGATCTTGAGAAATGTTTCGAGGCCAATGTCACGTGGAATTTTACGTAAATACAGTATATTATAAATGATCTGAATTAGATTCAAAGATATTCACGAGAGCACCAACTTTTAATTTTAATTAGTATGCTACTTTAAAACTTAAATTAAGAGTTTAGAATTAGGTCTCGCAATACTTTCATAGATGTGAAAATAGATATTACAGGAATAGCTTATTCTAGAGTTATGAAGAATTGAAAATATTATTTACAATTATACATTATAGAGATATGCACATACAATTTTTCAGCCAAATGGATAAACTATTGACGAGGTGATTGAAGTAAATAATATATTTTCAAAATTAAACAGAATATTTTATAATTTTTAATATTTATTAATTTAACAACATTGAGTTAACTTCTAAGTAATCTACATTGCACGAATTACATAGTTTGATGGTTCACTTTAGTCTTTTCAGATATAAATATAAATATAAATATAAATATAGTTGTTTAACTATAAACTCTATAGTTGATTAACCGAAAGAGTTGTGAAAAAGTTAAACCACGATCGAGAAATTCTTTTTACTGTCACTCTGTTGACTTGACATTCTATTGATCGATTACAAAATTCAACCAGTCTATTCAATTCTAGGTTGGCGTGTTTGCCATTGTTAAACATTTACGAAGATCCCGGTCTCGTGTGCAATTGTTGTACACTTTGCTCTATGACAAGCACAATCACCGTCCATTCGTCTAAATCGTCTAAATTTGAATATGGAACTGACCGACCAGTATTTTACAGTCCTTCAATTATCAAAACTCTAACCGTAGTTGATCGTCACTTTGAATCGAATATTTTTGTATTAAATAGAGAATTCGATTTGACGCTTGACAGCCGTCACTTTCAAACGTTTTATTAATTCTGCTGCGTTCGACGTGTCCTTCCAAAATTCAGTATGATGACCGAATTTACTTTGAACTTGGTATATTCTCTGTATTTAAATGTGATTGCGGATTGAACGTGCGAAATGTAAATTTACCGAAATAGGTGCTTAATTGCAATACGATTAAATCAGATTAAAGTTAAAAAAAGTCTATTACATTTTTATGAGCTCTTGATTAAATATTTTCGTATTTAAAGTACCGCATTACTAGTAATAAAACTAATGTTCCTTTAAATGTTTGTTAAACATTTTTTATTAAACAAACATAATTAAAGTCAGTTAAAAAATTAAACTATTAAAAAAAATAATAATTATATGAAAATACAGTTGAACTTAAACATTTTATTATTTCAAATCATTTAAATTTTCATATAAGTTTACATTCTAATAATAAAAATAAACACGTATATACCTATGTATACTGTATATAAAAAGGACTCTTCTATTATTATAATTGTTAGTCATATTTTATTTTTTGTTGTTTTTATAAATATTTTTCACGAATCATCTTAGACATATAACAATTAACAAACTTTCGACTGAATAAATAAGTGTTTATTTAATCCTAGCTTTTATAAATTCAATTTATAAATTTAATAACAACGGAAATACAAGTGTTCACAATCATTCACAATCTAACTACAAATAATTCACAGCTACATAATCATTATTATCTTAAAAAAGATGTCATTTATATTCAATTCCAAACTGCAAACTTAAAACATTTAATAATTTATTACTTCAGCTACAGATAGACTCATTCGCAGATACGAATTTCACAGAAAAATAGCAAATATACTATATATTATATATTATTATTAAATAAATAATAATAACATATAACTAATAACAATAATATTATTTTCATCAATTTCAGCTCTTCCTATTTAGTTCCATACATACGTACATCCACCATCTGTCACACTACTCAGAGTCAAGATCGATTTTACAAATCATGTCACACGTGAAGTAAAATGGAAAACCTAACTCTTAAAGGGTTAGGCGGGCTGGGGTGCAATTTGCATTCGCCGATAATCGCAACACATTTGCTCGTTACCGTGTACCCGATAACGTTAACGAGGTTGTCGCAGGTTCACGCACGTCGTGCTTAAGTAAATTGGCGGGCAAACGTTCGGCAGGCCCCGGCAAACCGGCCAATTCGATTGCGGAGGTCTGGGGGCGCGTGGAATCGATAATCGAGTCGGGGCACGGTCCGAACGTCCCGTTCCTGATTTTTCTACACCTTTTACTCCCATCCGTGCGCCATCCCATGTCGTTCTTCGATGGATCGGATAAGTTTTAACACGGTGACATACACGGGAAACGAATTGAAATGAAGATATCGAGCAACCGTGCGTTACCCAAACAACGTATTCTATTAACACATTGAATGTCATGGGAAGCACCGGTGTCCCTTAACCAAATCAAATTACTATAATTCACTGAATTAAACGATCATTGCTCGAAAACGTTTCTATATTAAATAATATATAAAATAAGTATAAAAATATAAGAAAATAAAATTTGATATAAAATATTCATAGAAAACATTAAGATTTATCTGTGATATTCGTAACAAAATTCATTTAGATTTCAATAAACAATGATCATGTACTTTATCTGTCTATAAAATTAAATACTTCTGTATATTTTGTCCGTTTCTGTGTCATTCTCTGTGTATTAAAATTTTAAAAAATTACATACTTCAGTTACATTTGGAACACTTTGGAGTTATTGAATTTTTTAAAATTTTCGAAAAAAATTAATAATATTTACATTTATCGAATTTAGTTTAAAATTTTCATTGCGATTCTAACACGATATTATATGGAGTACAGGAGGTTAAATAAAACTGCGGATTCATCTGAACGCTTCTCATGTTTGTGTCGACCATGTAACACACTAGAACAGCGCAGGAGCAAGGGGAAGCGTACAATCACCATTGAAAATTTAGAAGCAGATGAAGTATAGTAAAAATTAATTGTATTAGTTTTAATTATTTATTGATTTCCAACGATTTTTTTATTAAAGTTTTAATTGAATTTGCGATACAAAATAAGAGAAACAAAAAATTGAAAACGTTTTTGGTATCGAAATTGAGAGCTTGTTAAATTTAGTTTTAAATTTAAATAATTTATTTAATAAGTGTCAACGTTGGAATTAAATTCATGTTTCAAAGCAAAATTAACATCTTTTTTTATTATGCTTTTAATGATTTTTGAGTCTGTTTCTGACTGAGTTTATTCATTTCAAATGGTTTATTTATTAAATTTATATATTGTAGCTGGATTTTTCAATGTAAACGCAAAAATGATACTGTATGCGTAGGTAGCAGATCCGGCTCGAAGGACCAAAAATATGTATGCGCTAACAGCTCCGATTCGCAAAACCAGAAATTGCTACGCTACGATCGACGGTTCGACGCTTGTTCGCGACTCGAATGTTTTCGCGAATTTACGTAGACCGTACGGGTGATGCCCGCCAAATTAATCTTGGGCACCTGGATCCGTCGGTGGAGCAGTGGTCGCGTGTTCGCGTTACGTTTTGTTGGAATCGAGATTTTCGTACGAGTCTTTCGTGTAATAGACTCGAAGGGAATACGTGAATTGAGTTTTTCGAATGTTGTACGTGAACTCTACTTGCCGAATGCGTGTCGTGGACTATTCGAATGCGTGTGTAGTCGAGAACTATGTTTGTCGAATGCGTGTAGTTGACTGTTCGAATGCGTGTAAAAAACTGTACTTCGTCAGAACTCTTGCACCCACAAGTAAACTTTCTTACCTCTCCTTCGGATGTATGGAAGGGGATGCTGACGGAGTGGGAACAAGAGATCGACGAAGTTTTGGGTAAAAAATACATTTGGCAACAGCGAGAAAATACCGCTACCTTGACGAACGTGCAAGGGTGTACCCCGATGCGAGTACGCACCCTTGTCCGCAGGTAGTCCTCGCTGTTGCGCGTACGTTCGGTTAGTCAGTGACGAAAACCCGTTACGTGGGCCCATGTGCACGTGCCTACCTAAGTACGGGCACGTACCCATGGCCGCGGGTAATCCTCGCCGCTGCGCGAGAATTCGTCTGGTTTATGACAGGGGCAATTTTTGTACGGGACAGAAAATGCGAGACTGACTTGCACAATGGCCGAAGCCGGGCCCCGGATCAACTGTCCCGAACGCTCGATCGTGTTTGCGCCTGTGTCATAAACCAGAACCGTGTATCGACGTGCCGCGGTCCTCGGTATCCTGAAGGGTCCCTTGTTCCGCGACGGAACAGATACTGTTATTGAATTTCTCATTGCTCTGCTATTCGTGTGCATGGAAAGGAATAAATTCGAAAAATTACTTTAACCTTGTACATATAGTATCGAACCCATCTCGTGCTAAATACTTGAAATTAAATGTAATAACTGCGAATATCCGCCAGTTTTTTATAAATCAAAATGAAATATAATTTTTCTGGTTTTAATACGCTGAAACATTTAGAGTAAATATGGGTTAATTTGAGTTATTCTGAAATTAAGTGTCCTTTCCCTCCTAACAAATTAATCACGATGAAGCATCTCCAGTGAGCACAAGCTGCAAAGGGAATCGGAAAGCAAAGGGTTGAAAAGTTGGAATGTGACTAATTAGTAACATTTTATGGATAGTTATATAGGTTCTCTTCAATCTCAAGTGAACAGTATTGCGTTCTGGAACCCGTTGTACAATAAAACAAAAATTCATAATATTAATAAATTATAACGTAATATGAGTAACATCACGAGTTCTAATTCTACTGTCTAACATTTCTGGACATTTTATTGAATTTCTTAAAATTAGATATCTATTATTTGTTCAGATAATATGGTTGTTATAAAACGTTTCAAAATTATAATTAAATTACATTCACTGCTATCCACGCGATGTACTACAATACGAAAATACAGTACGAGATGTTCTATTGGACATGTCGTGATAATCAATCAAGTTCTCGAAAACTCATGCATCTACCTTAACTTTGTTTCGAACTTACTGATTGCAAGTTGAACGTGAACGGTGTAATTAAAGTGGCTGTCAGTTCCCATGCTAACCTTAAAAAGATACAGTTCCGCGATAAAACGTAAATTTCACAACGAAATATTGAATAAAACTTTCAGTGGTGCAATTTATTGACCACCACTTTACATTGTGTGGGCCTCGTAAACACAATGAAAAACTTCATAAAATTTTATTAATCTTTGCGGGGCACACGTTTCTAACTACTTCATAATCAGTAATATGTAAGACTATTCTAACTTGTACTTATCAATTTCTTAACCGTTTGAATTCCACGGGTCTTCGCAAAAATCCGGTTGAAAAGTGCCAAACGACGCGATCATGCTTCTTTCGTTTCAGCTCAGAACTATTTCTTTCATTGTTAATTTCTATCATTACTAACAATGATAGAAATTAATCATTAAAAAGGAAAACAAATTAATAAACTCAATTTAATCCTACGAACCGATATACTTACATTTTCAAGTACTACAACAGAGAAGCACGATCACGCCGCTTGGCACTCAAACGGTTAATACATTTCTTCAAACATTCATGAAATGCTTAGATCTCGTTTTTCTGATAGAACCAAACGAGAACGTAAATTAGGGAGAAATAAGTAAGAAATTAAACGAAGTCTTTAAAAATATCGGTGAAAATAATCCCAAGCACCGCAGTCCAACCATTAAATCTCATGACCTATCGCCTTCTGAAAATTTTCAGAGCTGTAAATTCTTGAAGATCGACTGTCTAAGTAATAAATATGTCGAGATTATTATTCGTTCAAAAAGTGTCATGGAGTTTTCGGAGACCTTATCACGCAGGAGAGTTTTAAGATAGAAGCTGGGAATGGAATCTCGCGACGGTGGAAAAGAATTCGCGATTCGGGATCACGATGACCCAGTTACTCTTCTTTCTCACCCTTTTGTTCGCGGTCGAGGCTCGCATGCCACTGAGCCAACTGGGCACACGTGAACGCCCGTGGTGAATACACACAAACACGTGGCCACCGAGGATAGGAGAGGTTCTATTAGCCGCGTAGGTACCGTACCCACACATTCCTGCGGTTTCAGCAACATAACCGGATTACATCGGTTGCATAGGTGAATTAGCAGGCAAATGTTCGGTAAATTCGTTCGTTGGTCCGATCTCGATTTAAACATAGTATCGGTGTCCGCGTTATGCCTTTACAGAAATATCGAGGGGCTTTATCGTGGCTGGACAGTGGACTTTTATTCAAATATGAATTTTATAATGTTAATTTACTAAAATTGGAATTAGATTATTTGATCCTTCCGTTGAGTGGCTTATGCGGCTTAATTATAAAATAAAAGCCTTATTAAATTACAATAGATCTGTTACTGTACTAACTTGTAAAGTATGGGCGCTGCAGTGGATGCATAAAATACAAAATTAAATATAGCATGTTCGTGGAATAGAATCTTCAATGTCATCTAAAAGAACTTATAAGCATAAATTGAACAACAAACGTTTCAAATTTTAAAGTGGTATTTAGACATTTGTAATTAATATGAAAATTAGATTATATGGAATATATTATTTAGAAAAGAATTAACATATCTTAGAAATAATTATTGATATTTTTTCAATCTCAGTTTCTTTTCATAAGTATCATTGTTTATAATTATTTCAATCATTACGTATTCCTTAAAATTCAAACACATTTTATACTAATTAGATTCTTAACTACACATTAGCAACAATAATTACCCTTTTCTTAATGAAGAAATTAAATTTCTTACTTAGTAATCAATTTTTTCATCTATTATTTATTAACTATTTTATTTCGTAAAATAAAACACAATATAAAGTATCACAGTATAATTCAAAATACACGCAATTAAACAATTTTATTTTCTCAACAATTGTTAAGATAAACCCATCTCGTTAAGTCACAAATAATTTTCAACCCCCCTAAAATCAGAAATAAAGGGAAAACACAAAGCACGTTTGCTAGCAAGAAAGCATTATATATCCGGCAGTATGTGAAATTTCTCATAATTCAAATTATCTGGACCGAACCTATAAGTTTCACCTAATCGCCTTCCGAGATCACCAGTCGTTTGAACAATATTCAACGTGGCAAGATTAGGGTGCGTTCTTCTCCAACAAACCGGAGTCTATCTAAGTCAAAGTCCGTCGACTCTGAACTTGCAGCCAAGTGCCCAAGAGAATTTATGATCAGTAATTTCCATCGGCGTATCAAAATTATCAGACCAACTCCGCCCCCTCCTCATTCGGCGAGTTAATATCGAGCGAACGGTTCTAATTGACTGCATATTAAATCCCTCGCCGGGCGTGGTTATTGCCGTTCACATTCGCCACGAAAATTCTGTTTCCACGGTTCGATTCGTTGCTCCGTCGCTTACGGATCGACCGCTATATTGACAGCCGTTAAACGGTTTGGTGACACGAGGAATTGCCGCTCGTGAGAACTACAATGGCAGCTTCCGGTGATGCGCGACCGTCAAAAGTTTCGTGGGCTCCCTGAACACCCATTAAACTTCACGACGTCAAAAGACCCTGTCGAAAGTAGGTGAACTTTGATCGGGTATACACTCGGATCGGAAACCAAACATTCTTTTATCGCATGATTATATCAATTCTGAAAAGCAGAAAATGCAATAGTCGTTCGTTCGAGAAAGACCTGTATAAATGTAAATATACAAATGTGTAATAACGTATTTGTTTACAATTGTTCGAATTTTATTAGTGGAATAGTAAAATGCTTAAAGTAAAAGTGATTTGATATATTAGAAGTCTTGCAAAAGTTTTTTGTAATGATAGTATTTTGATAAGTTTCTTATGGTAGTATCAATTTGCTATAATTCTTTTAATTAGACTTTCCTTAATTTGGTAATGGTAACAGTAATTAACTTATTTTTCTAGTCTTAGTTTGTATACCTATAGTTTCACTTTCACGAATTAGTAACTTTCTTAATTACTACTTTTAATTGCGATTAGAAAAGTAATTCAAAGAATCGCGCAAAAGATCGTTTATAGAAATATTTCTTCATTAGTTTCTAATTTTATTCGACATGAATTTGTTATAATTTTTATAAAAATGATTACTTCGGTAACACATCGTCATCGAGACGAAGTGAGACCGAAGTGGGACAACTAAACCAGTTGTCACTGTCACACTTTTATGCATTTACTTAACCACTTTTTATATAACTTTCCTCTTTCAGAATTTTTAACATTGCTTTTTATCTTGTCGCTCGACTCACCGTTTTTTCGAATTGTTCCAACCAATTCTTCCGTTCTTCCTTCGTGTTCAGATGCTCCGCTGGCTCATGGAGTGTTATACATTAGATTGTTTCGCACCTGCGCCACCACGAACGTCACTTAAAATTCCACGATGTGTTTTTTACAACTAGAACGCACGTTCTCGCACGATGATCACACTGGAACGGAACAATTTCAGAGCGATTCGAATGGACATGTAGCTCGTGAATGGAACACGCGAGGAAATTCCAATATCTCACGATATAGATGCGAATTATTTCATGCGACCACGGTATTAATAATTTATCTACTGATATCTTGGAATTGCGTATGATTTGATTATTCGTTTTGGTATTTCACAGTTTATACTGACGTTAATAGATTTATACGTTATGTGTCTTATTGCTGGTTAATACCGTACTATTGATGATTTCACGTGCCTGTCGAATTAATACCTATCGAAATACCATAAAATGGAAGCAATTTATAATTATTAAATAATGAAATGGGAGCTAAAAATTCAAGAATTATCGGTATGAATGATCTTTTAATCCAACTTCATAAACTACATATAATGAAATTTGATTCATTTAATACGCTACCACAGAATTCTATTTTTAATTTTGAACAAAAAATTTATTCGAATGAATGATTATTTTCATTTTATTAAATAAATACTAAAAAAGTAAACAAAAAATACCAGTTTTAAGTATTACGAATTTATTTCGTGTTTTTTTCATCAATTTTTAATTTAGAATTAGATCGAAAAAATAGATCGTTTCGAAAACACATAGAGTAGGTCGAATGAACTTGGATTTCCCACAGCTGTGGGTTGTACGATTCGACTAGCATTAACGTTTCAATACCATGAACTGGTAGAACCGGAAATCGAGCGCTTCGGACGAGGATGATTGCTGGTTTAACTGACAGGCAGATGTAGACTACGATGTGAACAAAAAATCGAAGATATTCGGTGTGAAGTGAATTTCCTTCACAGTTACAAAATTTCCGCGAAAAAGCCGCAATGTGCAACAGTTTGAAAAGTGATTGTTTCCGGTTCGACCAGACGGTGTCACTGATTTTTATCGACTGGGGCCTTAAAGGTGAACCGGAGCACTGGCAACACATGGCTGGAAACTGGAAATCAAACGTGGCTTAATACCGGGCACCAAGGTTATTGCGTAACCTTCGTTAATTTATTGGACAAAAGAACAGCGATTCCTGTTACTGCAATTGTGCCGGCAGCAAACCGCGCTTTGGTGCATTGTAATCGCAATATACGATTTTCTTGCGCATTTTCGTGTCGTTTTTTTTTTAATTTTTTAGTGAATGCATACTGTGTTGGTGTATTCATATTAAATACAGATTTTGCGAATATTTTATGTAGCATTAAAAGGTATGTAACATGTTATGATAACGTAGCATTTACTCTTGTGACTGAACTTATTTTAACTGATTATTTATTCCTATAGTCTATAGTGATTTTAGAGTATTAACAATTCTAGTATATGCAATTAAAATTAATTTCAGTGATCGTGTAAAGGAAACACTTTGAAATAAACGTGTACATTTAAAAATCTTTCGATTACCGAGCTGTACACTAATATTCAAATATTTATATTTTTCAACACAATCTTCAAAACAATTCTTTTAAACAAGGAACTTTATTAACTATAATCAATTTATTGATTTGAATCACAACGTTAATTCATAATAACGCTTTTAATACTGCTGTTAACCAAGTATTACCAATGTTCAATAATTTTAAAACTCACCAAAATAAATATTCGCGCAGTCTTTTTACTGTACTCATCACAAACTAATTATACCAGCAAGAAATCTTAACCAAAGTGAATTACCAGCTTATAAAATGAATTTATTTCTCAATAACTTGGAAAAATCAGTGACCCGAATCCTGCTAAAAAACGAACAAAACTTCTTGTTTGTTTCATGGTGCAAGATTGGCAGCGCCAGTTTTCCGTCCGTTAACGGTTTACAGGGAATCACGGTCGATTGATTAGCAATGAAATCTTGCGCAAACGGGCCCTAATGCCTCGACGGATTCTATACACCGATTGATCATCTGTAACCAATCAGATTCCTCGTAACCGGTGCTTGACCAAACAAATTATTTCCCCCCGATTAGAGCAGCCCTGGGCTCCTGCTGCTTCATCCGGCAGGTCCGATGCACCGGTTGAATCGTTCGATGATTAACTTACACGCGATTCGTGAACCGCGCTACGGTTTTCGGTTGCACCATTCTGAACAATATCCTCCACGACCGCGCTGATGTAATGTCATCAAATGTTCCGCGGGCTAGACCAACGCCTCGTTTAACATCGAACGAACCAACTATCGTGCTGTACGCAGAACAGCTGTCATCGATTTACCGTCACCGTTAACCCATTCGACGCCGGGGTCTTTTTTTGAGAATGGTCCTTAAGAGGTAAAACTTTTTTGTGATTTCTGTTGAAAATTTAGAGAAGATTTTAGTTGCCTTATTAAAATACATTTTGAGATCATACCTTAATACTAATGCAAGTTTTCATTTTTACACGGCTTTAAGTTATATTTCATACGTGCGTGATTGGGCTTTTTATAACCACTGCACTGCCTGATTTGTAATTAGTCTCAAATGAGTTAATTCCTTATCGTTAATAATTTACTAGGAAAAAAAGAAGAATTTTAGGATTGTCCGTATTTATGTCTGTAATTATTTCAATGGTTAACTATCATTGGCTAACAATGGTCTTTATTTCAATGCTGTCTTTGTCATTAATAATTTACTAGAAATAAAGAAGTATTCCCAATTCATTTAGATTCATGTTTGTTTAAAAGTATAACGATTCATAACAGAAAAATAACATTCAATTTGAACCCAAAAGTATTGGATGACATTTATTTTTGTTTAACTTGCATTTGAAATTATCCTCAAAAATCTGACTCAATGTTGTATAGCAAGGAGTTCACAATTGATAATAGAAAACTAACATCCAATTTCAATTGAAATAAACAGGACATTATATTTCCTAACCTGCGTTCAATATTTTCATTCATTATACTTTTTCCGTCAATTAGTACGAAAGTTTGGTAAGCTTAAGTTGTACAAGATCGTGAAGAATACTAACGTCGATTTCTATTCTACTTTTCATGCAATTAATTCTATTATATTGTAACATTCTATCTGTATGTTTCGTACGACACTTGGAAACTTTTGATATTTGATTTGATAGTTAAGGATTAACCGAATAGAAAAATAAAATTTTAAACTTTTGTGTAATGTTAGTAGCTACTAACTAATCTTTTTTTTTAAAATACTGAACGTATAAAAGTAAATAGCGAAAAAATTTATAACGATGCGATACAATGAAAAGATAAAATGATAAAAAAATCGAAGTCGAAAGATTTCTTATCATCATGTTTGCTAATACTTCTAGTTAATAAGATTCCATAGCAAGTCAACGTGATCTCAGCTTACAGGAATGCAAGTGTTTACTCCTTGAATTACATTTTCATTACCATGGACTATTCACAACGATTGCATTCTTATGTATGCAAATCACATTGAATATGCTATGTGACATTACTAATAAGAAATATCAGTACAAGCAGTGGAAAATATGTGAACTATTTCTTCACCTTCTGACCTTGCATAACCTCCAAGATCATTGTACCGTACATGATTGCATTTACCTCATTTAAATATAAAAAATGATGTAACTTATTAAACAATTGAAGGCCACTGTCAGTTTTTCAAAAATATTACAATTATACATTAGCTAGAAAAAATAATTAGACATTTTCTACTTCCATTTTTTCACACATTTATAATTTATAAGAACAAAAACTTTGGTCAGTAACTGTATTTACATATTGCATAACATTTTTAAATATACTCATTAAAAATCAAATGTGTATGCAGAAGTCCTTCAATCATGAAATCAAGTAAACCCACTTCTAATTGCAGTTTCAGGTAAAAAATCCTATTCTAATAGAACTTTTTGCATAATTATGCATTTATAAGCTCTGAAAACGTACAAATCGTAATCAAGTAAACCTAACTTCAAATAATTTTCATATTACACAATCAAGGAAAAAATACTTTTCTTCCAGATATCTTTTCAAATTACTTCCTAAGATCCAGTCCAACAATCTTCATCAAGGAAGACATTTAGAATTACAACTTTAAATTCCAAAAAACAATTCTCATTTCATTTGCCCATACAAAATTTCCCTAAACGAAAACATAAAACAAATCAAAATCCTAATTCCAATACAAAATTTTATTCGCGAATCATTCGCATTGTTCCATTCACGTTACGTTCCATTCACCGAACAATTGTTTTAGAATCACACTGCGCACAAAGACCAATACAAAAAGCATTATCCCCAGCCGACGAATCTTTGCGTTATAAGATCGACAAACACGTTCGCAACACTAGACACACGTAAATACGCGAGTATAAATGGCTGAAATCGAATCGGGATACGTGAAGAACGCGGACGAGTAGAACCTTTCCAGGTACGTGTTCATTTGAGAGTAAAATTATCGTTGAGCTGCTCTCGAGAACGTTTCCCGTAAACGAATTCTACCTTGAGAGTGACAATGAGTTTCTCGATACTTTCGGATAGGTATGCCAGGAATTGAAAACAGTTACCATATCGGTTGTGGTTCGTGAAACAGTTACGTGAACTGAGAAAATATTCATAACTATTATCCGTATCGATTCTAACCCATATAGACTTTAGTTTTGATTGTTCAGAGTGAACAGTATATCGGTTTCATAACTGCTAATTTTCTGTTCTGCATCTATTCTGTGTTTTAAAACAGATTTTTCGATTCCTCATTCTAAGAAACGATACAGAACGGAAAATAATGTCATGAATGAAAATAATAGTTGTAGTACACCGAATCGTTACACAATCGAAAAATTACAGTGAGTAATCGGGTCACAATAACGTTATACATTAATAATTAATGCTATGAGTATATAATAATAAAATAATTAATGATAATATAGTATTACAATATTGTTCCGTAAGAACGAAAACCAATACGTGTCAATATCCAAATGTACATCCAGGACTATGAACATTCGTCAATTCTCATAACTGTTTCAATCAGAATCAATAACATAACGTTTCGACTAAATCATTCTCGAAACCCTTTCAATCCCTAAGTCCCTCTCAACGCAGTATCCACTGGCAAAAAATACTCTCGGTGACAACTCACACTATTCTTCCTCTCAAACAGACATGTACCTAAACTGAAGCCCGAGAAGTCGCGCGCTACCGGAAGACGCACGCCGGCTGGTGAACAGCGACGTATTCCTCTACCTTTCGGAGACTCTTCTCTGCGTCATCGACACCGGGTTTCCGTACTGCGACCCGACAGCATGTTTCGAGAGCGCACGTGACACTATAGGCAGCACGCGAACGAACCGGCAGCGATCGTTTCCTGAAGAGTTTGCTAGGCTCCAGATGGAGGTCTACCGAGACACTGACGACCACTCTCGCTACGAGGACATTCCCCGATTCTCAGGTGAACCGGCCGGCGAGAAACACAGAGAGAGTGAAAGAGACAGACAGAAAGAGAGAGTGATAGTTTGTGAGGAGAAGAGAGAGAGAGAGATAGAGGGAGAAAGAGAGAAAAGAAAGGATTGCCGTTCCCGATCTCCACCTTCTCCTCTTTCTTGGTCGCGGCTTGCTCGCTGCCTTCTCTTTTTCTCGCGTTCGTCGATCGGTGGAGACCGATCGCGCCAACTTTTCACGATTTTCTCCTTTCTCCCTTCCTCCAACGACGTTTTATTGGCAATGGGAGAGGGAGAGAGTGAGAGGTTCCGTGAATGATTCCCGCGGAGGCTTGGCGATCCGCTTTGGTACATGCGTACGCAGATACTTACACGACTGTGCGTAAGTATTCAAATATTTGATGTGATCTTATTGCGAGAGAATTTACATATGCACAATATATTTGGATGACAATAAATTAACATTAAACGTACCGCAACCGGTTAAATGACCGGTTTTAAAATTTTATTTAAAATTTTGGATTTTCTTTCGTGCTTTTAACTTTCTGTCAATTTTTATATTGTCCGGTTAATCATTTTATCAGCCTTTTTTTTCCTTTTGTTTAAGTTTCTAGTCAAAAATTTCTCGTCTAATTTGTTTACCTTCGTTTTATAAATAATTATTTAACTCGTTAGTGTGGAAATAGTTATATATAAAGTGTTGGTACGTTTAGCGTTAATATATGACACGCATTAATGTGTTAACGTCTTTTTGTATGGAATTCTTGTAATCGAATGATAAATAAAAAATATGGTATTAAATAGTTTTCGACTTCTAACATATCGTATAGGAAAAGTAACAGTACATTTATTAAAATCTTTATCCCTTTATTACGGTGTAATATTATTACGTGTAATTAGTGGGTTGACTGAATAGTCTTATTGTTTTACTTTTTAATGTAGGATTTATGTTATAATGTACTGATAAATACTGTAAATATGTAAGTTGAGAGATAATAGAATGTTGTCGAATAAAATATGCAACGCACGGTTCAGTGAAGTTTAATTTAATGTAATTACTTCTTTCATAACTCTATCTGATAAACCTGCTTTATCGTCCATAATAATTTATTACAACAATAAAAGAATTTCATGCTTATTCTATGTCTAAATTTACTCCAAAGATGAACGATTAATGATAGAAAAGTAATATGTAATTTATGTTGAGAAAAAGTAAATAACACATTTGTCGAGTTCAGACTATAGTTTTCATCACGAGACTAGCACGATATTATAGAATAAGAGGTTAAACTTCATCAAAAAATGCGGTGAGAATTTTTGTTTTTCTATGTTTATGAAAAAACAAATTTTATCAAACTGATGTAAAAAAATAATGGTTAAGTGGAAGATAATGTTTCATGAATTTTAATACATTAAAAATAAAGTAATGGCATTCTCAAATTGTTACAAACATTTCTCTGATTTATATCACATCACTCATATTTCTCATAAACGTATAAAATCCGTTGATTATACGACGCAATTAATATGACCATCAAAATTATGTTAGTGCGTTATATTTAAACAGTGATTTTATTTTCACGTACATGTGTCTAACAACACAACGGTATTCAAATACTTACGCACGGTAGTGTAAATGAAGCATCTACTGTGCGTGTATGTATGGGATGGATGAAAGTGCGATTGAAAAATGAGTATTGATGCGATTTGGCGAAAGTTTTGATGATACAGCGGAGGAAACGATCATGTGAACTATGGTTGGGTGATGGTGCGGTCAGATAATAGATGGGTGGCGTTTTGATGCATGGATGAGTTTATGATAGTATATTGAGAAATAATTGACATGTGTGGGGTCTGTTTTGACATTCATTTCCGGAAAAATTGCAAATTTGTGATCATTTATATTATTGTGAGCTGTTATTCGTTGTTTCTGAAAGAGATATAGCTGGAAAATGACATTCAGTTCCAATTATTAAAAGAGTGTTCATATTTTTATCATAATATAAATAATATTTATTATTATATCTGTTATAAAATAGTGGACCAATAAATTAGTATATATACCTATTTGTATTATTAATATTTTAAATATTACTATTGATACCTACCCCTAATGGTAAACATAAGTCATGTACACACGAATAAATAAAATAATACTTATAAGTCAGTTTATTTTTTAAAAATGGGAACAATAATTAGAGAAAGAGAAGAAATAATAGTAATTGTGTATACTTCTTTTCATTCAATTTTATGATATATAAAATCTTGTCTATTAGAATTGTTTGTGAAATCTTATCATCCCGTTCATGCTTTTTGAAATATTTAATAGTTTCTTCTCCTTTCTGATTCCATACTTTTCTAGATTTTTTCATTAAATAACTGTGTATTCCTGTTATGTGGCTTACCTTGAATTCTATCAACCTTGTTTGTTCTTTTCTATTTCTTCAAATTACATTTCATTCTCATTCAAATTCCTTTGCTGAATTTTCTACAACGTTTTCATGTAGTAAGGTTTAGGGATTTTGTTCATTCGTTGCAATGCAGCTTCCTTTATAATATATTCGGCGAATTCGTTGCCAGCTTTTCCGTAATAGATGACAGTCATGCAATATTTTTTGTCTTACCTTGCCTTGTCCTACCTATAAAAATAGTATTTTATATATGCACTAATCTCAAAACTTCAAGTTCAGTTTTAAAAACTAAGAAAATTATTAAAATGAAAAGAAAAATAATATAAAATAACGTAGACTTTTCATATAATTCAATACATAGCTAGCACAGCCCTCAACAATTATTTAGATTAAGTTTAAACTATTAGATTTGTATATGAAATATAAATTATACGAATATTTGAAACATAAGTTATTACTTCTGTTAACACATATTTATGTATAAACACAAAATACAATTTACTGTAGTACTCAGAATATATTCATCATTTGTGATCTTCAGTATTCATTCCGTGTGTTATATTTTTACGAAGCTATCAAGCGACTGTGTTACTTTTTAATTCTCTATCCTCCGAACGCTAACTCGTTTTTAACAACCCGGCATAGTAAGTCACAAATCTAACAGGTCCGAATATTCTTGCGGCTCACGCGTGCACGTGTCCGCTATTGATCGACCGAATTGTTCCGCGTGAAAATATTGGTTTTCGTTTTCGGTGGACGGACCTCGAGGTGGGTTGATCGTACGATAAATCGAGGCCTAGAGAGACCAACTCTGCGTGGGTCTTGTTAATTGATTGCGCAACCAATTTCTCGATGAAATTAGACTTGGAGATTGGCGAGGAAAAAGTCCGTTTGTTACTTCGCGGCCACGTATAGGAGATTCGGGCGGATTAAATTATTCCGGCAGACCGCAGTGTTCGATTCGCGTCAATTGTCAGCCGCGTCGATTGATTTCAGATACACCCGGCATGGAATGCGGAATAATGGATTCTGACGAGCGACTCGGTGTAGCAATATTGTTTATAATTAATGGATACGTGAGACGACGACCTTTAACATTCGTTTCGTTTACACAATTCCGAACTGGCTAAGGGAGTCCAGTTTCTTTTGCTTGCTGGCTACATTCTTGCAGCGAGATGACCTGGAATTTCATACCTTCACTAGAATCTGCCTCGTGGCATTACCAGGCACGGCTGGATTCGCAATGGAATGCTCTTTGATTGCTCTGTGTAAACATAGATCAACAATATCCTAACGTTTGGTAAAAACAATTCAAAACGTTCTGTGAAAATGGGTGTGAGGATTTTTATTTCTAAACTCCTAATTCGTTTGCACATTGTGCTTTCAAAGATTTCTGTATGTATAGTGTTATATAAGTTTTATACATTTCTTTCGGTAAAGTGATAACGGGTTATTTTTAATTCATGTTTGTGTTTTAAATTAATGCATTTGAAATATATTAATCCTGAGAAGTAGGTTAAGGAAAACACTTAGTAAGGTGGGTATAATATACTGAATGTTTAGTAATTAGTTGTATAATTGTAAATTAAGTGAATGTACGTGAAAATAATAAGATACAGAGATGAAATAAATTTTTTTTAGTTTGTACTTATAATTTAGTTTATTTTTCAATATAATATTTTTAGTAGATGTTAACTCGTGCGTGTCATACGACGTTCGAAAGTTCGTTATTTCGTAAGTGATAGATTGTGCGAAAAAATGTTACTGTTATTGTTATGAATAAATAAATATCTATAAAGTATTTCAATGATTGGATCTGAAACAAATGTAATACATATTTCGAAGTAGATAAAATTAAAATTAGACCTTACTTCTAAATATCATTAATCAGTGGTCTAATTTAGTTATTAATTACATGATGAATAATTTTTCATAAACACAATGTATGCAAATTTGATTCTGTCGAGAGCAATTTATCATTCTATATCTCTCATTCAGCATTGATTTATGATATAATCGTTCATTGAGTTTCAAGCACGCAAGATGAATTAAACATGGTGCATTACATAGAATAGAAACACATACTTCGTTACCACTTTACAATTTAGTGCAAACTGGATCAAGAAGAAACGAGAACAAATTGAAATGTATGTCAAGCATAATTCAAATTCACAAAAGGAACAAGAATTAAAGATTGATTTGTAATATCACTTACTATAATAATTTATATTATATACGGATTTCCAATAATTATAATAATACCAAAAATTATTACCTTAAAATTGAAAATTTATTTATAATCTAACATAATATTAATAACTCTAATCGAATAAGAGTACAACAAATGAAACATTTTTATTATTCAAATGAGTCACTCGGAAAGAATTCCTTACTCTCGTTCTGTGAAAAGGTTCAATAACATATTTGACGCGATACGATATATTCAAATTCGGTTCGACAGCGTATAAGCAGAAGTGAATTTACTGCGAGGTGAAGGCGGTTAGCGCCGGCAACAGAAACGATTCGGTTAATTGATTCGAAACCTTCGAACTGGTTTCACTTTCAAGAAATCAAGATCGCGAGGACTCGCTTTCTTCGATCGAGCGGGCGACCGTAGCAGACTCTGTTTCCCGGTAGGAGCTCAATTATGCTGCGTAGCTCCATCATGAACGTACTCATTGCGCGTTACAAGTGCGCGTGTTCCCAGTTCTGAACTGCAAATTGTAAAACGGCCGCAACAATTAACCGAACAAGACAACCGCTAGAGTAGTTACCACTGTCGGGACTGATAGCCTGACACACTATCTGCGAGCCAGCTGACAACAATTCTCTTCGAGCACGCGTGTGTATATACACTCTCTCCGAGCCTCAGATTGTTCTTTAACACGCAGAGCGCTATGGGAAAATTTGATTATATTTTGTTGCGTAGAGCTACAAAGAAGTTTTGTGCATTTAAATTTTTTGCACTCGTATGATAAGCCGAGACGAATCGAGTCAGTTCAGATTTAACAACGAAAAACTAATAGGTAAAACTTAGAATCAACATTTCTTTTCATAGATTTTTCATTAATGGACATTCAGCTTCAATATCAATAGAAAGAACAATTAAAAAACTTAAAACCTTCGTTCTATAAGCAAAAAACTGAAAAGTAAGAAATGTCCGATTCGTCCCAGGTTCCGGGGTGTGAATGTTACCAAATGCGGTGATATTTGGCAAGATAAACCTGCACCAATAATAAAACGGTTCGATGAAATAATTTGATGTTATATTTTTTCCATTTTGTGTGCTTTGCTATGTGAAAGAGTGCGACTGTCAACGTGTTAATAATGTATGTTCGTTCGTAAAATGTACTACAATGGACTTTAACCCTTTCAAGCTTAGTAGTGTCGCGGGAATACCAGCTTTTAAAATTCTATTCTATTTTATAGATAGGTCGGTTCCTGTGTCTGAGACAAAAGAAACTATTTTGTAAAATTCCATGAAAAGAAATTTTAAAATATCTTAAGTTTTAAATTGTGTAATTTTTGTAGTAAATAAACATTATAATTTTGGAAAATGCACGATTCGAAACAATATAAATAAAACCTGTTCTACTGAACAATACAATGTATTCCAAATGATACAAATAAAACACGTTTCTTAAATACACGTGTCTTAAACAGTGACGTTTTTGCTGTAATTATTAAGAACTTTTTATCATTTCTGAAGCTACTTGTCGATTCCTCTCGCGTGAAACTTTGACAGTTTGAAGTAAATAAACTCCTGCACGAATTCCTCGATGGAACTTATTTAAAACTTAGTCCGATATCTACAAAATGTACGTGCTACGAATGCCTCCATAAAATCTACTGTTATTAACTTTAATAAATATTAATAATTGTCTAAGAGAATAAATCCTCAACACCATATTCCAGTGGAATTTCACATTTACGATTTGCATAGGTTACTTAATTAAGAAGAGTTCTAAAGTTGCATAAACCAACATAAAGCTGCATAAGTTGCAAAAAAACCAGCAGAAATAAGAAAATATCGATTATAACGAGAATACAAGGGGTTAATTAAAACTTTCGTAGATACTTTGAATAACAAAAACAATAATACTCGGGATAAAGTGCTGATGAAGGATACTATTATATTATAAAGCACTTGTTAAAAAAGGTCTAAAAACTCGTATACATTTAATTAGCATTACCTAACCACTTGGAGATTTCTGTTTGACCTATTGCAATAGGTAATTATAATGAATAATTACAGTGAACTAAATAATAATAATACACTATTCGAAACACAATCACGAGCGACGTAAATAAAATTCACATGAGTATCACTTACAAAATCGAGCCGTGATTCAAGACGATTATCAGACGTTCCTTTATTTCCACTCAAGATACCGAGAGTAATTGCGAATGGGGAAAGAACAATTGTAATAAAGGTGTACAATCGATTTCGATGGCGACGCTCGACTTAGAACCGTTCGCCAATACTCCGTAAGATTCGAGGGAGGCGCCAGGCAGCATGGCGAGCGCGCGGCCGAGAGCTGAGCATTTAAATAATTCCCCAAAGTTTTATCGGGTGATGGGGGAGAAGTTCAATAAAGCGACGGTAATTGAGAATCGAGGGTATTTGATGTTAACACCCTCCTCGCGAATCTACCGTCGACTCTGTCTCGAATAATAAGAGTGGCGGCATGGCCGACTTCGGAAATCAATAAATAGCCACGTTCCTCGCTCCCGAATGTTTCAGATTATTACGAAAAGCGAGGCGAGTAAATAAAAACAATCGAAAAACTGATTTCCAATCGGATGCGCGCCGGTGTTAAATAACCAATCCCGCGCAGCCGTCATGCCAGTGGAAAAAAATAAATCGGTTTTTCATTTCGCGTTTACGGTGACCCGTCCGTGTAATGTGTTCTCTGTCGTCCTCCCTTTTTCTCACCCCATTTTTTTCCTGTTTTTGATATTCCGCACATGCGAAAGGGATAAAGTGGTTAGATAAAATTCACCATTTTGCCGTGTATTTCAACGAACTGGAGTTGCGTTATCGCGTTTACAGGCAGGTATATGTAGTTTAATAATGAAAAAATATGGTTATTATAGAATTTTGCAAACCGCGAGATAATTCCGCTTTAAGTAATTTACGGCTGAGTAATATTAGTCGCAGATTACAGTTTTAGCTGCGAAAAGCATGTCACTTTCTACAAACAATGGAAGTTTTTTCGCAACAATTTTTTTAATTCCCGTACAAGCAACGTAACTGTCGCACGACTGAATTGAAAAAGTCATAAGACAGTATTTATATTAGCAAAATAAAAACCGTTGTTCTGTTAAATTCGGTAACATGGAATTCAAATGCAGTTTTCTCTAGTGTTTTACTTAAGTCAAAAATTACAAATACAATGGTAAAATCTGTATTAATTAAGTAACATTATTAATATATATTATTTAACATTATATAATATTTATATAAACATTAACGTATTTTAACATGCGTTACATAATTAATACACATTCAGTCAGTAATGAATATGAATTAAATCAAAAAAGAAGAAAATGTCGTTTACATATTCCATTCATTAACACGAGTGACAATTCAAAAACTTTTTCGTCCGCAACGATTCACGTTGATCTCTGCCACAATATTTACCATGCAAAAATGTATTTTACAAAAAAGGAGCAGAAGAAGAGAAAGAAAAAATCGCTTGGAAGAGTAGGAAAAAAACATTCTCGGCGACTGTTGTCGCGGTGTCGGGAAAAAAATAATGGAACCAGGTCACGGGCCGCATAGAAACGTAAAGAATTTCAAAATGCGATGCGTCATGACCCGTGACACGTAATAGACGCAAAAGAAATGAAGCTGCACGCGCGACCAATGGGAAACAGCCCGGCGAAAAGGAATTCATTGTGCCCGCAAAAAATGTCCTATTAACGTTTTTCTCGCCGTAGACTCCTCAATCATCGCCTTGACTCTTCATTAACCCTTTGTACCACGTTGAACCGGCGACATATGTAGGACTTTCAATTTTTTTTCCTCCCCCTCGCCATGCACCCTCTCCATTGTTGGACACGAGCTGTCCTGTTACTTCTGCCCCCGGAAAATAACCCCGGCTTTGTGCTGCTGACATCTCTGCAATTTTTCAGACATATTCCCTGACTCCATTTTAACGTGCAATAAGGCGTCGCGAACATAACGTGCGCTACTGGTCAAAAGTACCGGACCAGGTTTCCTAATTAACAAAAGTATAAAATATCTCTTCACAAAGATTGCGAAACGTCACAAGAGAAACACATACACGTACCCAATGAAATGTAAATCGAAACGTGCCTGGACGAGGTGAATTTCCTATATAAGGCTGCAATCGTTATTTTTAGTGATGTGAACAAATTTCTGAGAGAATTTTTGTTTTTGCTTTGGGAAGTTATTATGGGAAGAAATCAAGGTAACAGTGTTATTGTTATATATGTATATATGTAACATTACAAAATTAAGCTTATTTTATTATTCCTAGAAAAATTGTTGTTCACCCATTTGAATCTTAGAAATTTGAAATTTAAAAATGGAAATTAGGATACATATTTGTGTAATTGCATCAGTCAAAATCGACGTAAATCTTTAACAAATAATGTTTATAAAATTCAATATGCGTCACATCGACGCGTTTCGTAAATCTGGCGTTAATAGTATATTTTTAATGTGACATAAAATGAATAGTTACTTTTCTTAATAATGGAAACAAAATTTGTAAAAAGAACGACATTCTGATGAACAAAGATTATATATTATAAAATTCTAAATAATATCGTTGTTTCCTTTAATGACAATGACTCTATAGAATCGTTCATGTTCGAATGACTAAAAACTAATTCCTTAGTCCTTTAATATTATTAATAATTTTAACAACTATCAACGAAAGATTTTTAAAATAATTAACTTCGAATAATTGCAGCAGCCAAATTGCGGTAATTAATTCTTTGCAGAAGATTGCCTTTTATAAAAGGAAGTTAGGTGACAACTCCTTCGCGCATTAGCTCGAGCAGGGTCGCCATTTTTCTGTCGCTCCGCCATTACCGCGGCGCTCAGTGTTACTCAAGCGAACATAATTTCGGATGGCGTATTCCCGAAAGAGACGTTGAAGACGAAAATTACAAAGTGACAGGGACGAGAGAATCATGTACAGTCAGTCGACTGTGCGCCTCGCCCACGCAATGGAACACCCCGGGCTTTTATAATGGAATAAATAAGTAAGCGGAACCCCTATTTCCGGCGTGGCATTTTAATTTCCTCAGAAGATATTTCATCCCACTGCTGCTCTTTCTATTTGCCACCTAACCAATCTCCTTTCTGTTTCCAACGCTATTTCTTTCTTCGTGGCTCTCCCGTCCCTCGCGCGAAACGATTTCCCTGTGTTGCTCAGAAGGAACGGCTGTTCCTTTGTCTAGTACATCTTAGATTCTATACAGTATGCAAAATATGGGAATCTGGAGCGGAGTAGGATTTTTTATTAAGACGGAGAGGCAAGACGACCTAAAAGGATCTAACAAGATTCAATTTTGTAAGAAATTGAACGGGTAGCATAGTTTACGTGAAAGTTAAAATATTTTACATATGATAGTTATAATATATTTGACTGAAATGGTTTTGTTTGCTGTACTTAGCAAAGTTGAACAGGAAATTTGAGATAACAGGGAATTTTAGATATATAGATTTTAAAGGAAGTATGTATTGAAACTCAGCTTGCGATGTTTAAATAGTTAACGAGTCAGTGTAAAGTGATAAATAAAGTTATTAGTATTAGTATTATAGATTTTCACAAAATTTTAAATATCTACTTCGTAATACTGGATAACGAAAATTTATTAACAATTTATCATGTATAAACATGTTTACCATGCTAACGCTTGCATTGATACCACAATATTAATTTCATCGCAATAATAACGAGTAATAAAAGAAAATAAATCAATCAAATCTGAAATGTTTTGTTAACAGAAAAAGAAATTTTATTCAAAAACGTTTATGAAAAAACTTTTTACTAACGGAAAAAATATATTTCTCCTTATTTAGAAATTGTACGATAACACACAACTTGTAAATTATATAAGAGTAATTTGTTAGATTGATATTGATTAGAACTAAAAAGAAGTATGTTTTTATTTTCAAGCAGAACCCTTCCGTGTGATTAAACAAAATTTCGAATGTAAACGTTTTGTTATTTATTTCATCTGTTAACCCCAGTTGTTTCGTTTTCCCCTACAATATTTCAAAACGAAACAAACACTGCCTCACATTCAGATTTCCGCGTATTTCTATAAACGCGAGATACAGAACGCACGTCCTGCAACGTCATGCTGAAATTGTTCTATCTCGTCTCGTGGAACGGAAATATTACTACATGTAAATTTATACCGAATTAACCAGTACCCGTTGGCTACACCCGCGACTCCATTCTTCCCTCGGTACAACGAGTTCCGTATATGTATTGTATAGTTAAGCATGTTATATGGGGTGAGTGAATTAAAAAAACATCCGAATACTTAGTCTCTTATTGGAAACAGAATGAAATTTCTCAGGTAAAGGTTATAGTATTTCAGAATCCACGTATATTTGTAAAAAAAGAATTTGTCCTCAAGATCAGAATAAAAATTTTAAGAAAACATTATTGATGTCATTTTAAATAACAACCTTTGCTTTTTATTTATATTGTTGTTCTTTGTATAAGAACAAATTTAGTATTTTAAACATTCTGTGTTTTGTGTGAGTTTAATCAGAGATATTCAATTAGACATTGAACGCTACTGTAGAAATTACGAATTTCGTGTATATGGATTTAAATTTTGAAGTTGTCTAGTAAATTACATTATTCTATAGAGCGCAATAAACTACCTAACTTCAGTAAACTTTACCAATGCTTCCACAATAGTTTTATCAGATTAATAACTGAATAGTGGAATAAACGTTATTGGAATATAAAATTATTTTATGAAATCTGTTATGACATACAATGAAAATGTTAATTTCTGTAAAAATCAACACTTTAGATAGTAACATATATTTCAGTTATCAATATAATGAGATACAATGTAAAAGATATAACCTTAAAGAAATGTTTGTATTTTCGATGCTTCATCTATTCCTCATTATCAATACAGAAAGACATAATAAAAAGGAATTAAAATTAATCATTATAAGGAAATATTTATTCACCATATTTCTCTTTTGAAATTACACAAACTGCGTTTGAAACATTTCTTCTATCATTAAAAATAAGATAGTTGACCTAACGGTTCTTTTTATAGCTGTAAAAATAGAAGTACAAGTAAATACACGTATGTGTACGCATGTCATACAAGAATAACGAACAATGCGAGGATATTTATCGCCTATCGGCGAGATGATTCCAATGCTACGCCATTTATTTATCCAACTCAATACACCGGGCGTGAGGATTGATTAATTAACGACTCCTGCGTATTCACGGTGTGACGTTCCGTTATGCGAGCACGCTTTGTTACGCCGCGGTTGTTCCTGTTATTGCCGTGCTAATTCATCTGATCAGCCATTTATTAGCTTTGCATGGGACCGTTGTAATTTCATGTGCGCGATCACGTAAGCGGATGCGGGGAAGCCCAGACACTCACGTGCACACCTCGCACTTCCCCGTTCATCGAGAAGGATAATGAGAGATTCTTCAGAGGTTTCCGAGCGCAAGGCGTTGCAACTGTCAGTTTCCAAACGATGCGTCGCCCTTGTGTACCGTGAATCGCTTAAGTAGTTCGTAGTTTGTAAGCGTGACGCTGCAGCGAATTAGACCACGTAATTATATTGCTTCTTCAAGAAATCTGGGAACGTAATAGTTTGAAATTGCAAGGAATTATTATTTTCGGGAATTACGAATGTCCATTTGGCAAATGAATACTTTATCAGGTTAACTCTTAAATGTTATTAAGTGAAGCTTTTCAAAATGTAGGCGAGAGAATTGATATGTTCTACAACGTAATCATTATTAATTATTTGAATTAATATCTATTTAAGAAGTTGATACCAGAGAAAATGAATGTTGGATTTATAATTGTCCGTTTAAAACTTTGAAATGGATTTACTTAGACGTAGAAAGTAATAGTAGCATAAAATCTCTAGTAATCAATTGACCTCTTGCTCTAGAATATCGTGTCGGACTCGTCGTGAAGATTTCGAATCAAATTTAACAAATATAAATATTATTCAACTTGTCTAAATTCAAATTACATATTCTGTTATCAATGGTTATACCTTAGATCACACGTTGTAGTAATCAAACAAAATATTTAGATCGATCACGGCTCAAAAAGATATCATAGGGCAAGGGGTTAATACGTAGTGCATAAATATTATTTTACTAAGAAACGTAAAATAATTTATTTCGTGTTTAAGATACAATTTTCTCACGAAAGTATGTCTGTACATCTAGACTCATTTTTAAAGTATAACCTTTTAGAAATTGCAAAGAAATCCAGTCGGAAGTGTTTTCACACAATTAACTTGGGCAACCAACAAAAATGTTACTATACATTTCCGGAGCGAACGAATGGAGGGAAGTCGAAGTCTTGGCAACCGATACAAACAATTCGAATTTGGTTCACCAGCTACGAAAGGGCAGTAAGAACATTCCCCAAGAACACAATTTACACGGGTAAATGGGTTTCAACGCTTCGAAAGCTCTGCGGTTGTTACACGAAACTGTTAATTTTCAACGTTCCTTAAATCATTTATCAATCATCATACCAATCATCATAAATAAATTATTTCAAAATTTAAGGATTATTAAACTTTTACCTTTTGATTTCATTTATCAAACATCATACCAACCATTACAAATAAATTATTTCAAAGTTTAAGGATTATTAAACTTTCACTTTTGCATTTAAATATTATCTTTTTTGTTGTATGATTTCCTTTTGGTACATAATTATATTTGATATGCACATAAATATAATTTCACTAAATTAAATCATGTTTTAATTATTTTTTGGTATGAATCAAAAAAGACTACTTCTATTTTGTAGAAAATATTTCCTTGATCTATCCTCCACCTTCTTTTGTAGAAAATATTTCCCACATCTAAACGATGAAATAAATAAGAAAACTGAAATGTCCATTTCGCTGTTACATCATTTATAAAAATATCACCAATATTCTTGTGATTTTAAGGGATATTTGAAATGAAAACTGAAGTTTAATTTCACCATATTATAATAATAAAGACGACATAAGTACGATAATGATTTCTTCCGAGGCCTTTCAATTTTCCAATAAATGAATTTTACGATTTGCATAGCCTCGCTTTTTAACCAAGTTGCAGCTGTCATAGTAACACTAACCGTTTCACGAGGGACCTTAAATACACAACATTATTCAGATTGCACACACAGTACGGTTGGAATTGACTGTTACGAGGAACATTTGAAAAACGAGACTGTAAAGAAAGGTAACGAGATTCGCATTTACACAACCAACACAGGATTGAACAATGGTATAAACTATAAAAATACTAGACGTACTGTCCACAGACGATGTTCGCTGCAATATCCACGAAACTAAAGGTCTATGCACACGAGCGACGTGATCCCGCTTTGATTCTGCTGCAATTTCGCGGCGGTGACGTTGACGATTCTACAGTTCGTCTCTTCCGAATTGGAACCTGCTCCAACAGCTAGGCGGTCTGGGGGGAGGGGGGCAAGTGGTGACGCCCACTCGTCGTGCTTTTTTGGGAAATGGACTCAAACCACTTTCAAAATAAATAATTCATATAAGCTTTTCTCAAATTAATGGTTATAACACTTTCAATTCTATATTATCGTTTTACTTTTTAACAGTGTTTTTCTTTTTTCAAATGAACTTAAGTTACTTTCAAAATGAACGGGTTATATCTTCTCAATGATTGTAATACAAGAAATCAGGAATAGGTAATTCTGACCTGTCTGGTAGCTTTAGTGTAAAAAATCGTACGCCGTCACATTGCAGAATCCCCGCCAGCGCGAAGCATCAAACGAACTCAAATACTACACCATCTGCCTGTACCTCACAGAGCCGGTATCACATTTTCCGCGATGCGTGTCGTAAACGGAAGTTAGAAAAGAAAAATTCCTGCTTCTCCGAGCAGTTTCGCGTTACCGAACTTTTTATATTCCCGAATGAATGCCGTCACGGCTGTTCCGCGCGGTGTCCTGTGAGACGGCGGCGTGCATCGAATAAAATTTTTGTGACGAAAAGTTTCAGCATTCCAGAAGGATGTCCGCAATATCACCACGGAATAAACTATCGCTATCATGAGGTGGAATTCGTGCATACGCAGATTATGATTAGGTGGATTTCATGCATTTACCAAAAATATGAATACATAGAATAAAAAGTGTACAGATGTTCGTAAGCATCTAAAATGCTATTATTTCATTTTCAACTTATTCATTGTTTTAACACTTAAATGACTGGGAATACATCAACACTAGAACATCCGTATCCGTCAAAATGAAGAGTTCCAGTTTTCTTATTCCGCAATTATTGATATCTTAAAAGCGTTAAATATCCGAAATGATTTGAAAAATAAATACTTTCACTAAAATACTATTATCAATGTATGGAAAATTTGGAAGAATCTATCGTTACAATTTTTATAAGAATTAGATGTTAATCATGTTAAACACTTGATTGTTCTGGTGTTAATGTATGTTGTCTCAACTAACGGCAACCGTACGTTTCAGCACAGTAAAGCTTGGTAAATCCATTGTTTTGTTAAGATCCCCGGCAAATTAAGTTAAAAAATAATGTTTTTTATAAGAGTTATTTTAATATTCAAAGAAAAGGTAAAACTTCTAAAATTCACAAAATTTTTAAAATATACAATTTTTACGATTGGGTACATGCTATTAAAGTATCGACACAAGCCTGTATAACTTCAACATGTTATATTTCTGAGCAATAAAAAAAATAAAAATGCAGTCTAAATGTTGCTTAAAGTATCCTATAAAAAACTTGGGTTTTTGAAGAAATTTATACAGATGAAACAAAGACTATGTAAGTAAATCTACTTTTTTGAATTTTCAGGGTTGCATTTCTCCTTAATCCCTATTTTTGAACCCTCTTTTGCATTCCGTTTCGGATCAAAAACTTGCTTTCAAATGTTCTATATCCTTGTTGTTATTTTGTATTTGTAGTACCCTTAAGTTCCTATATGGAAACAGTCTATAAATATTTCCTTATTTATTTAAAATAAAATAATTACGAGCCGAAATATACTAATATATAAATATATTTCAGCGCGAAGTAACGCAGATAAATACAATATATTATTATTAACGAAGATGATGTAGATATAGAGCAGTTCCGACGAGTTAGCAGACTATCAACAAGCTGAAAAGTCAGATAGGCAGGAGAACTCTTCCACTCACAATGTTCGGGCCGCCTCGGTCTCCGCCGCATAGCCAGTATTAGCCATGTGGCAGTGACAAAGGATAGAAACGAGACTAGGTGCGACAGAGTTAGTGTAATGACAGAGAACAAAGTTGGCGGCACCATGAACTTTGATCTCTATCGTCACATCTCACTCTGTCGCATTCATTCTCGCCTCTTCCCTTTGTTACTGCCATGCGGCCAATAACGATCATGCGTCGGAGACTCAGGAGGCCTGAATATCGTGAGTAGAAGAGTCCCCCTGACCCTCTAACTTTTTAGCTTGTGGGTAGTCTGCCAACTCGTCGCGGCTACACTATACAAGGTTTGCTGAGTAGCAAGTCCGACAGCGTTTCGGTACTAAGTCTAAAATTCGAATTCGCTTGCAATTATGTTACTTATATATTAAAATATGGAAGGAAAGGACGAGGCTTTCCAAGGCTCACCTGAAGATACACGGAAGCATTGAATCATTGGATCAATGCAGCGTGTTGCATATAACGTGAATTGGTCGTTGAACATCATTAGCACACCAACATTTAAATAGAGTAACAGCCATATATCGTTTTAACTAATGAAACTTCATGCAATAGAGGGTTATAATCGCTTTTTGAAATTTTTATTTTGCATAAACATCTGCTGTCTAGATAGTTATGATATCATACGGCCTGTGAGCTTGATGGATGGGGATGTTTATACAGTCTCCTCCGTGAGTGAAATAAGAGCAATCGATGGGAATTGACGATCGGTGTTAGAGAGGGTCAAAAGCCGTGAAAGCCGCGTCTCTCGTCTCTCTTTCCGTATCCTTTTCCGCCTCTTCTTCTCATATCGCTTCCCCGCTGCATACACCCCTTGAGATTGCCACGAATAAAAGAATCCCGATTCCGCGCCACGCGCCATTATCTCGAAACTCCTTTCACTCCCCTCCCGCACAGCCCCTCGTCCATCCGGAAGTACCGTTGAGGAGAGCTAGAAGGTGGAAATCCCGTGTCGCAGAACATATTGTGCTCTTGCACAGATGGTAATTGTCATTTCCATTAAATCCGATCCTTTTTCAGGAAACCGGGCGTCTTCGAAGAATAGCCGATAATCCGGCTTTGATACTTTTTACTGTCTTACACTGCCTCGACGTCGGGATGGTGTTTATTAGATTTGTTTATTTATTAAATGGATTGTTTTATTGGAATCAGTTTTCGTGATTTGAAAGTATGGAAAAGGTTTTTTTAACACTAGATTTATACTAAATGTAAAATAAATATTATAATGAATTTATAGCAGTTGACTGAAGCTGTATGACTGATGATTTAATTTTTACACGATAACCATAAAGCATATTCAAAATTATTAATATTAATAATGTGAATAAATTAGTTACATTGTCGTATACCAGTGATATCGTTATTTAACAATCAACAGTCTGTATAACGTATACGTTTATTTCGTAACTGGTTCACTGTTTACGAATTGTAGTTATATTTATTATTGTATCCAAACTAAAAGTTATATTATGTAGTTTACGTAATAAGTTTAAAGATTGTCTGCATATATATCATAATCATTGTAAAAATGACTGTGTGAAAAACATCAATATCAACAAAATTACTCTGCCATACATTAACAAATACGTTCGAATTTTGATCCACAGTTGTGATATACAATATGTTAATAAAATAAATGTAAATAAATCAAATAAAAATTTATTAATGTATCTGTTCATTACTTACGATTTCTACTGATTCTAAATATGAATAAGTGAGTAATAGATAAATTTTCAATATCGATTTATTCAAGAATAAGATATTACAAGAAAATATCACTCTTTATTTTTTACATATTAATAGTTTTTCGCAGTCTTTATGTTGTATAATCAATTTGGATACTAATGGATTAACATACACTTACAATATATATGTATTAAACATTGATAGGATATTTCTCTAACTTTATCAGATAGTAATTTCAATTTCACTGTAATCATAACAATATAATTTTGTCGAAGATCGCCTAAAAATTAGCCAAAAACACCGTCCGATACCTCGGGATGTAACATTTCAACACTACACCAACCGAGTATTTAAAATGATTGATACGTCATCCTTACAAAAATTATAACAATAGATTATCTTCATATATGAATTATAGTATTAAAATTATACGATTTATTTTCCAAATCATTTCGGGTATTGAACACTTTCAAGATATCAGTAATTGCGAAATTATAATCATTTTGACAACTTTTAAAGTTTCATTTAAAGTTCTCCGTTGTTCTTTGACCATGTAATATTAAATCAATTCCTATACTACCAGATTAATACATTTTTCAATTTTTATCTATTTCTCTGTTTCTGTTTCCCATAATAAATATTTATCGTTCAACTTGTTTACCCTCGTTTTATAACTATTACAGTTGTATGACTGGTTACGGTAGGTATAGATATATACAAAGTATCGGTACGTATAAGTGTTAAAGATTCCAAGCGAAATAAACGATCAAGATATCCATCGAGACGGCGCGCCAATTATCGCCGCCTTCAAATGGAATTTATTTATGTACGTGGCTGGCTCTACCGGCTGAGTTCTTCATACCGTGAGTCCATTAGAGGAAAGCCGGCGCGAGAGAAAGAGAAATATCCGAGCGCGTCTTCGCCCCTTCTTCAAGCAATCCGAAGAGAAAATGAGGATCATTAATCGCACCGTCGGGAAAAAAAGGGTACAACGTGCAAGGACTCGTTTTTACCTTCTGCCGTGCTGCAAAACTTGATGGCAAAGAGCGAAATAGAGGGGCGGGAGGAAAATAAAGGTAGGGGGCAGGAAGATCTTGAAAAATGTCAATAAAAAACAACTAGCCGCGGAGACAGTAGCTTCGTCGTGTTGTCACAGCATCATCGGGGTCACCGCAGACAAATAGGCCGTGTCGGTTTTGAAATGTTCTTCCGGCCCGGCAGACGCAAAAGGAAAAAAGAGAATGCGCGGAACCACGAGAACGGATCGCACTCGGATCTTTTCCAACGTCCATTCCTCTGAAAATGTCTTTTCCCCCGCTCCAGAACGGATAAACGAATAACTCGACGGACTGAGTGCTCGCGAATCTTCCTAATTTTCCGCCTTTTGACGCCACTCGATCACGCATACGAGGATCGCATCGCTGATATAGTCGGGCGTGAGGTATGCTGAAAGGGGTCTCGGGGATTGGAAAAATGGGGCTTGAGCCAATTATTGGAGACTAGGATAATGTTTGCACTTCCGTAACTTTTGGGTTGTAAAAATGAATTGTATTTTCTACGTAATTTTGTGATTTGTTATAAATTCACAGCGTTTCTTGTTACGAATAAGATTTCTTATGACTCTACTATGCTGCTGTTAAATATAATATACAATGAGTTAGATAACATCAGAATCTTTATTAACATATAAAATATTTGTTATTTTTAATAAGACGAAGAAGTTTCTATGAAAGAATATTTGTTGTGAAGGCAGGAATATTGTATTAAAACAATAATTTCTTTCTTTCTTTAAGTTTATTTTAGATATTTCGAGTATTGCGATTCTAAATAACATTAATATAGAAATGAAATTTGCATGTTGTCAAATCATGCAAAGAATTATAAGATCTTCAACTATTGGAGGGTCATAGAAAAATAGTTTAATTTTTTGAGTATTGCTAGGGATAAATATTGAATTGGTACACATAAAGTTGTCGGTCGTCAATACGGTGACCATATTTTCTGGGAGAAAATAAAAATTCAGATCTGAAAGCTCTAAACCTTTGCTTCACTATGACATTAAACTATTTTGTGACTGTAAAATGTTTACGTATTGAGAAATATTCTTGGGTAGTATAGCAAAGCGAAGAGCAATGTTTTTATGTGGTTATAAACTGATGCCGTTATTGTTTTAAATCTGAAAAAATATCTAGAAACTAAGGAATTATATTTGTTTTAATATGAGTAATTTTAATTAACAAAATCGGACATATCTTTTACAAAAAACGATATAAATTGAATACCGTGTCTTCAGATATAATAATGAATATGAAATAATTAAAATTCAAATTACAAAGAAAAGAAATACCTTTAATGGTATTTTTCAGATGATTATTTTAAGAAAATCATACATACATAAAATAACTAATAAAAGGAAATGCATAAAAAAACGATTTTTTTTTTTAATTCGTTTGTCTGTTTCATCTCATGATGAAGCTTGTAATTACATACCTATTAATGTACATTATTTTAATTAAATTAGAATTAGAAAGCAAAACATATTCTCACTCAAAATTCTCTGCACGAAACAACAGCTCCAAATACTCCGACATAATAATTGTGTCAATCGCTCGCCATTTAGTATCAAGTCAAGATTGTGTAGGAAGCTTTAAAGTGAACTTAATAAATTTTCATTGGAAGAACGACACGATACAAATATTACATACGAAATGTACATAAAACTGTTATTTTCCACAGAAATATTAGAATAAAAATATTTTTTGCTACTTAATCATTAAGCTACGAGTCTTTATGCAAATTCAAATTTTGAAAAAGTAAAAGTAGAATTATGATAGAAAATCGTTTTCCTCAACAAATATTACAAAAAGTAATTTATTTTAATACACGAAAATTAGCAATCCACTAATAACGTTACATTATTTCAAATATCATATATATTAATATACAATCCTTATATATACTTCACCACTGAGTACCACGCAATTTCCCTTCCACTCCTTCGCAACAAATCAACACTCCACTGCACTCATCAAATCATCGTTTTTTTTCAATTCCATAGCGTGAACTAACAACTTCCGCGACGTCAGTTCCGAATCACTCTCAGCGAGACACCGTAACAATACCCCAACTCAGACAATAATTTTATACCTCGTATAAAAGGAGGCTTCTTCAGAATCGTAATTCGAGAACAATGATAGCCCAACGTTTGCATATCCCGAGCTTATCCGGCATCATACCGCCCCAGTAGGGGATGGGTCGCTGAATGAAAAGAGGGGAGGTTTGCGTTCATTTTTCACGGGGATGGAAACAGAGAAGACGAAGAGGATGCCGAAAAAAAAGAAGAATCCTGCGACGACTGATCTTCCGTCCTGTGGATAGATGGATAAACGGTTACTCGCGAATATTCTCCGCTCCTCGATCATCGTCGTCGCCGATCTGCCAAGACGGCGGATAGAAGCGGAATGGAGTTTACGAAACTATCGTCCGGAGACGATAGAAACTAAATCGAGTTTCCGCGGGCGCCGCGGCCATTTGTCATTAGAGAAGAGGATTCAGACGGGAGGAGGCCTGTGCTGCCTTTCCAGACATTTCCTGATTACGATCCTCATCCCCCATTCTCGTCTACTCTTCTTTTTCCACCCCTTGACGATGAAATTCGCCACTGACCTTTCCTCCGTTACGGTCGTTGTCTTTTACCCGTGTGTCTCCGCACTGAAACACCGGGAAAGCCAACGTTCTAGGTCAGTGATGCACAACTGGCTGACCTTTTTAACCCTTCCAGGATAAACCGTCGCCGTATTAGCAAGATAAAACTTTTGTATCTAGAGTAAAACAGTTGCAAACAAGTAATTTGATTATTTGTTTGATCGGATAACGACAGAACAATACATAGCTTACTTTTTCTTTAGTATTCGAGGATTTAATATAATTCAACTTTTCGTGATAGAGGTTTCGGTTATTTCAAAAACTCGTCTGCAGAAGGTTGATCATAGAGTGACAAACTTATAGTATTGCCACATGGACTGCCGTTTTCTTATACACCATCGAGATTCATTAGTTTTCTTCTTATATTACCATTCGAAGCTTGTATATTAAATATATTTAGAAACTGTTTACATTATTTTTAAACTTATTCTGTTTAAACTGATACCAGTATCAATATCGATGAAAATATACAACGCATTTCTTAGAGTACGAAGAAAACAGCAATGCAACTTCCATCACTGAGGGGTTAAAAGTTTTGTTGCTCGCGGTAGCCTATGCGTATCCTTTTTTATTTTTTCGTTTAATACTTTACCTACTGGAAATGTGTTAAATTTTGCTCCATGATTTATTTCTTAACTATGATCGGTACAACTATTTCATCGTTAATAATTTATTAGGTAGAGAAATAATTTTGATACTTATTCTATGTCTACGTTTACTCAAAAGATTAAGGATTGATAATAGAAAGGTAATATTCAATTTATATTAAAAAAGATATTCAAATTTGTCAAATTCAGTTTCAAATTTTCATCACGTGCTTGACACGATATTGTAGGTCAAGGAGTTAACAGATTCCTCAATGTTTGTGGCACATCAGCTGTTTATGCTATGGTGATAAGAGATTTGTCGTTGCGACTCGTAGCTGCTATAAGATGCTGCACGCGGCCCTTCATACGCAAAAGGTTGTGCATCACTGTCCTAGGCTGTCTACTCAACGAAGATCCTCGATCATATTTACGAGCCCTTTATCCAGCGGGATCCGGACGACTAACCTGAAGCCGGGTCGCGGGAGAATGGAGTTTACGAAACTCGCTGAGGAACACGAGAGAGGGTCTGGAATTGGACCGTCCGACTGTATAGCGCGTCCATTTATCGCCGGAGAATTTTGATGCGGACGGTCCTCTCTCTCTCGTGATGAAGAGACACTTCCCTTTGGTTTATGGCCGGCTTCGTATTAGACTGCTAGGGGGTTTCAGGTTGTACCCAGCCCCGAAAATCGGTATCGTGGATTTTCTTTGAGGTCCTTGTTCCGTGACGAGCGCCGTTACGCCATTATTGGCTGGTCTCATCAGTGTTCCCGTATTTGGGTCGGGCAAACTTGGACCTCCGATGCCTTTTCCTTTGAGGTGAATTATTAGCCGGTCCATCGTCCGACCGGACGAACAACGAAATAACGCTTTGTTGCGCGGTCTAAAGTCGAAAGGGAATGGACACGTGAATCGTTTCCGAGGAACGGATGCGGAGTTTGAATCCGCTTTTGTGTGTTTCGGGAAATGCGTTCGGTATTTTCCTTGATCTAAGCAGAGCCGTTCAGCAGGCCTTCGGGTGGGCGAGCGCAGCCTCCGTTGACGTGGCGAGAGTTGAGGGCAAAGTTGCAAGCATTCGTTGGAACGAAGTCAGGGAAAGTGTAATTCTTATTCTTAACTCCTTTAGACTTGACACACATTATAATGTATACTGTTTTACTATCTTCAATATATGATAACCTGTTAAAATTATAATTGGTAACGAAGGTTGTTCATGCACTCTGTCCAGGCGATATTAGTGGACGTGGTGTAACATTTTCACACATCGAATTAACCTTGTGTGAAATAGTTAGGATGATGAAAAAAGGCCTCCGCCTTTTCTCGATCGAAACTGGACTGTATTTGTTGAATAATGAGTGAAAGGAGTGTGTATGTGTATACAACAATGGCCAATTATTATTTTTCTCGTTTTAAAGGATGATCAATGTTCTGATACAAGTATTAAATTTTCAAAAATGACTATAAAATTTGGAAAATATCTACTTCAAAAAAGTTCGCTTTGTTACATAATGTAAATTCAAACCACATTTTCACACTTAAAGTTTCTCTATTTAACACGAAGCAAGCGTTTACCATTATTCACACAGAAAACTGTTCTTTACTGGCCAACTATTGGTACTTTTATTTATGTAACTTTAACACGTTCACATCGGCGCAGTAATTCACATTCTTTCCCATTTGGCGGCGAAATTCTTAAAATCCCAGAAAATATTGAAATTATCAATAAGTAAATTAATTTTCAACTATATGTCAATTTTTTCTATTTACCAAACTATTTCAATCAACCACATATTTGATGATACACGCTGTCTAACATAACATCGAAATGTGAGCCATCAATGGCACACCATTTAATATGATATTGTAGTGTGATCCATCGGTGGTACGCGCCGACGTGAACGTGTTTAATCTTATTTTTAGTAGAGTAGTGTACTACTATATTTCATTCAAAACAGATATCATCATTGGTGGTGCATCTAATAGTCTTTCGTTGTCAGGTATGTGTACGACATTTTGTAGGAAAATCAGATTTGAAGGTGTTAGTGCCCAGCACTAATATTCTTTATGACGTAGACGTGCGTAGTTGGCTATTTGTGAGATTATGATTTTTGGTTAACATCTGGCATGCAATTTAGACTTAAAATATTTTTCCTGACGAGAGAGCGCGTACTTTATTGTCTAGTTTTGGGATTTCGCTTCTCTTGTCCTCAATAATTTCGACAATATTTTGTAACGGTGTACGCACCGGAGTCACACCTGGAGGAATTTCCCCATGGTTGCCAAACTGTTCTCGCCGCCCTCATTTTCCATACAAGAACACCCACCCAGAAAGGGCGCGCCTGGGGCGCAAGGGAAGGGTGTTTTCTAGAAAAAATAGACTCGCTGATTGGTTGTTGTCAAAATTTAAGGAAAACCAATCAGCGAGTACTAGTAATGTGCTAGAGAGGTGGAAGTCCACCTCTAACGAGAGCGCTTCAATTTTAGATTAGAGTTGTCATAGACGCCTTAGGGCTAAGAACCTAGCAGATAGAGTGTACTTGAGAAATCTAAATATAAGTGTTAGAAAAATACAGTCCACTACACAACGTCTCTATTCGTCGCTACCACTGACGACGCTGTGACGCCCCAACAGAAGGGGTTAAGGGGGAAACTTCACTTAATTCTTTCAAGTCTGAATTAATTATTACTTTCCTATTATCAGTCGTGGTACTTCAGCGCAAATGTAAACATAGAATGAGCTCAAATCTTTTTTCCTTTCCTAATTAATTATGAAGAATGAAATAGTTCTGTCCAGCGCAGTTGCAAACGAAAACACAGTGCAAAGGGTTAAAGTATCAAGTATATAGAACATTTTGGCCTTAGGATTTACCAAAATTCAAATATCTGAAAGAGTTATAGCAATACACAGGGGCGAGCGACGACTAAAGGACGCTGCAGAAAAAGTGGACGAAAATCGAAAAACAACTCTACAGCTGTTTACAAAAACATAAAAACGGCTACACATAGTTTTTTCGAGTTAGAAGAACTGGTATGTACATTGACCTGGAATAGCTGAGTGAAGGCATCACTTCAACAAGTTTTCACAAATTTCTTTCACGTTTTTTTTTAAACTGTGTTTTTCATACTGGCGGACTCGAGGTCACCGAAATTACGCGTTCCATTTTCTTCAAATTTGGAGGGAGTACCCTACGTATAGTGCTCTATAATACAAATTTTTTATAAACGTTGAAGGTAATATTTCGGGATTAACAAGATTTTGCACTTTAAGATCTTGCCATTTTTGTAGTAATTCAAGTTTTGGAAAAATAACATGCTACAGTGAAGGAAATATATTTCCATTTATAAATCCATTAAAATGTTTGTCTTCGGATGTGCCAACTGTTTGGAATCATATCTGCCAGTAATGATGTTTTTTGAAAAGAGGTTCCGAAGTTAACAAATAACTCCGTACTTTTGTAACATTTTTGCTTAAAAATTAATATATTTATATTAATATATATAGCTGAAGATTACATTTATATACTCAAAAAGATGAGACTTAATAACGTAGAATAACAGAATGTTATTTAAAAAAAAAAATAATCCATTTTATTTTCTGTATTTTATATTATTTGTTGCAATATAATTTTAAATCAACATTTATAAATTGCATCTTGTTTAAGAAATATTGTAAATATTCAACTGCATTTTGAAATATTCCTACTCAGTTTCATTTAGTTGACTTTGTGTCCATGCAAGAGAAGTTGAAATGATGAAAATTTTAACCAATGTATTGTTATGCAAATATTTAAACTAAAAATAAATTTACTTTACGTAATAGTATGTTTTTTGCAATAGAATTCTTCCATTACATTTATTGTTAAAACATATTTTAAATAAACATTTTAAATACATATAAAACGTTTCATTTAGTGTTTCAAATTATTACAGTAAGAATACTTCCTATATAAAATATTACCTACTTCATGTGAAGAAACGTTTAATACTTTAAGTGCCTTTTTATTCTACCCTGTTCAATTCAACTTATTTCGAGATTTAGAAATACGTTCTCTCAATTTTAACAGCATTTAACCCCTCACTAACTGCGTCAGACACATATTACATAAGAAATAGTACTAATATTATATAAACATCACAGAACTCTTCTTATAAATGTATGACATAATACAATTTTTATTTTCCAAGAAAACTTTCTTTTACCATTTCTCTGATTTCATTTTAATTGCGAATAATAATTTCCAATATTTTTTTGTGTAAAATTAAAAAAACAATTTCCAACAGTCAAGTAATAGTTAATTCTGAGCGCTACTGCACAAATGTAAACGCGCTCTAAAGATTGGGAAGATCCGTTATCAATCAACGTAAAAAAATTCCGGTCCCCAAATACTCCAACTAGACGGACAGATTAATCGATATCGAAAGCGACAAGAGCATCGATAAGTTTATTACCCTCTGTCAGATTTCTTGAAGCACGCCCCGGTGATTGAACGAAATCTCTAAATTAGCCGGAAAATCGAGGATCGATAAAGATAATTAATGCGATTCTGCTACGTTAATCTTGCGAGAGACCCAATGTGCTCATGGGTACGTGCTGATTTTGGGTTTACGCATCGATAAGGTTAATAACAAGTAACGAATTTTTTAAGAGTTTGAAAATATTACTGGACTCTCAGTTTTAATAACTGAACGTCAAGCGTTCAACTTATACAGCATAGCAGACTTCTGGTACACCATCACCAAAATGTTCTTCAATTATTAAACAAAAATGCAATGCAAAGGCTACATGTTGGTGTTTGCTGTGTATATAGAGATTTGCGTATTTATTCATGGAAGACTGTAGTATTTATTTGTTGAGAACAGTAGAATTTATTCGTTACAATTTCGTTTAATCCGTCACATTTCATATGAAAACTGAGGAAAATGAATTACAAACGAATGTTAAAGAAAAATGGAAAAAGAATATAAAAATAAGTATTTTAAAGCAACTTTTACTCTTTAGTGTTATTTAGAGTGTATATGAAGAAATGTATGAATCATAGAAAAGTTTTCGACTTATTATTTATTTATATATTACCATATTTAATGAAACAACCTACTGATAACATCGAACCTTCTGTGACTGTGATTGTTCATTAGGTTCAATACTTTTAAAAAGCTGTATTCAAACCTAATTTTAAATAATCAGATGTTGTAAATTAATTCTGCAGTGTTGTAAATAAATTAGATGTTTCATTAACTTTTTTATCATTTTCTAAAATAATACCACTTACGTTATAACTTGCAGATAATCATTAAAATTTACACTTACCGTATAATAAAATGATATAAAAACGTTAATGTTCTATAATGCTTCTGGTTTCACTCTTTTTTCAAAATCTTTGTAAACCTTACACGTATGAACATTTGCACTTTAGTTATAAATATACAAGTTTCACTCATTCACTCATGTTTATTCAGCTGTTTGCGTTTAATTTATTTCATGAACTATAATTCATTTGAATTATACTTTCCTCTCGCGTACTTTAGAATGAATCTCCTTTGTAAAACGAGATGGAAAGAAATGAAGCTTCAGGGAAACTAATCTCAATTGTGTCGGTTTGGGGAAAGAGAAAACGTACCAAATAAAGTTCTTTGATAATCGTTGCTACGCGCAACACGTTTCAACGTAAAGAAATAACGCGTAAAAATAATTAAAAAAATAAGAGCACCGCAACACAATCGTGTCATTCGATTTATTGCCTCCGTGGTTAAAAGCTGTATCGATCTGTGCGTGTACCCTTCGGGGAAAAGGTGAGTGCCAGAAGCACACGCAGAGATTCGGAACAGAACGAGGAACATAAAAAGGAAATTCGGAAAGCGAATGGCGCTTGTTGCGAGTACATTTCGTTCGGTTACGTGGTTATCGATTGGGCCCATACCATGAGCGCTTTCTCGATATTTCGAATTCTCTCGAATCATGAACAGTAATTTTTTTATGTAAACTATTATCGAACTTGTTGGTATTAGCTGAATCGTTTTCTGCTAAATCACCAGCGCAGTCTGCTCTTCCATTGAGAATATTTATGAGATTAAAAATATAGAAACTAGTCAAAATATTACCTTGCGAAATAATGTACGTATTAAAATATTTTTCAGCGGTAGTTACTTAACATTCTTTCGTGAATTAACGTTTAACAATCGTAGACCTTTTTATTATTTTCATATGAATATCAATTACAGAAGCAATAGATTTGTATAATTAACGAATCGAACTAATTTTAGAAGAATTATTATTGAAAGGAAAATTATGAACTTTTGTTTCATTGCAGCATTTAGGAATCTATTAGTCAATCTTCGATAGGTAACTCGTTAAGGAAACAGAAAAATTAAGTAAATTGTTGTATGATCGAGAAATTTAAATCATATACGAACGGACACGTATTAAGATGACCTAGTTGCCTGAGGCCATGTTTAAGATTCCCAAATCGGTCGATATCAGAGTCAGTAACTTAATCTGAAATGTGTTAAGGCAAGATGAAGATCCTACCCTAAACAACTTATGATCGAGTGATAAACTGAATTGGATTATCATAGATTCAAGAGAGACTAGGAGCGTGTTAAGCTAGGATGAAGAGAGCCAAGTGAGATCAATCCGGGATCGGGAGACTTCAGATGGGCCAAACTGGGATCTAGAACCTTCGATTAGATTCATCTACAGTCAGCTCAAGTATTCATTCAACAAACACTCACCTAATTTAAATTCATGTACCAATATTCAAGGGTTCTTGATATTATGTACAAATATTTGGAAATACTTAATACTATGAATTTACTTAGAAGAATCCTCAAAATAGTAGATTTATGTTTAAGAACAATCATAAGGACACATTATAAAAACAAACTTGCACTCAGAAATGACTAGAAGTATAGTCCCATTTTCGACAACTTTCAAAATCATTAATCCACATCCTAAGATTTTCAATGGACACAAATCTGAAAACCATTAGAATCATGGATTGAATCACCGAAATAATCTGTAAATATACTGCTTAACCTAACACTTGAACTTTTTGTTAAATCCTAAATTCAAAGGTGCAGGTACGATAGTTGTCTTAGAGCTGTAGACTTGAGATCTTCTATCATAAGTTCGTCTTATTTAAACCGCCAGACTCCGAAATTATCTCACTTTTGAAATCAAGTCGAAATTGAAATTCTCTTGATATCTTGAAAAAATCAACTATACCCACAATTAGTCTTTAGAACCCAAGTTGACCTGACTTAACTTTCCACCCCCAGCCGTTCCAACTCAACAACCACGGTCCCAGAGAACTTCAACCTCATCCCACCAGTTCCATATTAGTTCCATTCGGCTCCCCGCATAGTTGTTCATCAATTTCAACTCACTTCACCCTGAGTTGTTCCAATCCGAGACTTCCTGTAATGATGCGACTCGATCAGGAAAGTTTGAACGACGCATACGTAACGAAGCGTGCACCTGCAAAGGTGGCCAGCTGGCCGCTTAGTTATCCATTCGCGAGAGGGCGCAGTTCAAGTATTGTTCACACCTCAGTATCTCCGTCCGAGGTAACCGCAACGTGATTTGTATCCGGAACGAAGTCAATTAAAGTCTGCAAATTGGCCGTAGTGGCGTCATCACGCGCCATTAAAGCTTCTTGGCCGGATAGCTCAGGCCCGCGATTGTTCTTGACCAGCCGCAAGATCGCGAGAGGGCATTGTCGAACCGGGTTTCCGTTTCGCGTGGGAGACCATAGTAAAAAGTTCATGGGACGGGAAGAATAATTAATGGAAATTAGTTGCGCTCTCGAGTGGGGCGTTAAATCCGTCCAGCTTTGCCCCTTCATGCTTCTGAACCTGAGCCGTAAAGCTTTTTATAGTTGTCATAAATGCGGCCGGTGTTTCGGGCCGGCGCTGTCTCGGCGCAACGAGTATCGCAGAATTATGTAATAACTGTAATTCGTGGCCAGTGCGTACAGCCCCGTGATGGCGGATTAACGTAAGGCAAGAGCGGATGGTTGCACTCGTGTAGAAGTTCAGAGATCGCGCGAACGATGAAAGGCCGTCATATAAAATTTCAACCCGGCACTGGTAACTTTACTACCCCGGAATGTGACGATTAATTATGTTCTTTATGGAAATGTCTCATATAAAATTACGTGTATTTTTATCTTTCTTTAGAGAAGGATTAAAGATTGATTTTTTAATCGCTCTTCTAGGAAGGATTTAACGTGTTCGCGGACACCTTGTTAAATCGAAGTCGTGTGTTGAGACAGAAATATGTTTTCCTGGTTGATTTATGTAGCTTCAAAGACTATTCTTTTTTCAAAGAGACTGGTAATTCTATATTGTTATGTTTTGTGAAAGGACATTCTTTGAAACAAAAGATTTTGTTTTTCTTAGTAATAATGCGATAAAAATTTTAGTTAAATTCAACTTATCGATATCTCAATCAGTTAAGTGTGGAATTTAGTTTTAACATTCTCTCGCGAGATGTGTAATAAAATCAATATTATCAATTATTTATTTAACATGTAAACAAATGAAACGATACATTTTTCTTAGTGAAAACAGAAACAAAAGGAAAGAGAAAAATTATAAAACTGATTAATCGTACAATATAAGAACTGATATACTTAAAGTGAAATGAACAAAAGAAAATGCAGAATTTTGAATCAAATTTGAAAACCGGTCATTTGACCGGTCGCGGTATGTTCAGTGTTAAAGTAAAAAACTAAATTAACATGAAAAAGGATTACATGTTTGTTTGGAAAATTAAATAAGTAATTGTTAAAAAAATTAATATTATTTTACGTTCTAAAATAACGAGTATACTCGTGAAACAGAGTTAACTGGTTAACGATATTGTAGATATATCGATTTGCTAATAATATTTGGATGTTAGTGATATATACCAATAACACTGTTCATAATGGCAGCTCTATTTGTTCTCAAATGATGCTATGTTGTAGACGAATTACAACCGTCTTGTCTGCGAAGCTGTTAAATGCTGCGAGGGGTGCGTGAATGGTGAAATCAAGTGTCTCTTGTAATTACAAGTGATCCTGGAAAGACATCCCGGGCATATGCTCGATAATGCGCAGCATAATGAGAACACGTAAACATCTCAACGGAGAAGTAATAATTGACATATACCGGGGAGAGTAATGTTCACGCTTGAAAGTTTAAAGATCGTTTTATATTTCAGGTGCCTTTTAGTTCGTATAAAATGTCATCGTTAAATGGGATTACTTTTACATAGCGTGCTTGTAACTTATTATTTTTTTAATAAACAGTTTAAATTTCAAGGACTGTATGAGTGGAAGTCGCTTAATTGCAATCGAACAAGTTGATTTCTTGGTCACTTTATGAAACTGTGTGGTATATACGTGGATCGTCGCGCCGCTGATAAGTTCAGAGCATGATATAACTTCAAAGTAATCGAAATCTTCCGTAACTCTTTAAGTGGCGAAATCTTTTGGTATACACACACTCATGAATATAAATTATTTTTAAGGTTTCTTGCCATTTCAGGATAAAGGATAAATTGGCAATAATGTCTCGTAATAGAATTCTCATATGTATTTAAAGAAAATAGAGTAACTCTTTAGATTTAAATTATTATTTTTAAATTATTAATATTATTATTATTAATTATTACAACACCATTTTTATTTATTCAAATATGTTTCTTTACGTGACGTGGAAGTTCGTTAAAGAATTAATTGTTTAAAAGTTTTAATTGAAATATTGAACAAAGTTTTGTTATATTAACGAAACAGTTCTTAATTTCAGTTATCAATAAACGTTATAACAATATTTACTTTTTATGCCATTTATTTTATATGTTTATGATAACATTTGTTTTTTTCACGAATTCATAAATATACTTAGTTAGTAAATTATTATCTCTTTAATCTTTCGGTTGATTCTTGGATTTCTTTTCCATTGAATTTTATATACGTTGAATTGACAGGCTCATTTAATGATAATTATAAATATTTACTGCCATTATAGTTTCCATCGAACAGAACATGTTGCAATGTTAAATGACAATTAGTTGGCTTGAAAGCAGAGCAACACGGTGGATGCTATATACGTGTAAAGCAACCACAATTAGCGAATTTGCAAAGGAATTTTGTTTCAAAACGAAAACGCAGAACATCACGCGGGAAAAGCAACTTCAAGAAAAATCGAAAGCTACAATTGAGAACTCATACCGCATTGACTATGTTTTTCAGGCCTTTCACCACTAATTGCCACTTAACATTGCAACATTCTGTAAGCGATGCAAAATTTTGCGATCCCGAACTCTTAAAACCAACATTGAACGAGTTTCAATGATGTAATCCATTCATTCAAATCAATTCATCGAAGTTAAGAGTTACCTGAGAATTTAATCGTAGAAATAAACGATTATAGGAACAGATAATCAATAGATCGTTAACTACAAATAAACAATGACTAATATATGTTAAATTCAATATACTACATACAGGGTGATGCATCTAAAAGAGACCACCTGAATAACTCTGCTGCTATTAGTGTTAAGAAAAAATGCATCAGATGGAACTTGCTCAGTTTCGACAGAGCATTAATCTGATGTTAGTAGCTTTTTGTAGGTGGACGCGTAAAGGACATATGAAGGTCAAGTTTATTTTTTTTTATGGAATGGTATGTTCTTTTACGTACTATCGAGTAGAGCGTTTTATGACGCATGCAATGACCTAGGGGTCAAGGTCAGTAGTGATCTAGGTTAAGTCAATTATGATGGAAAATAATTTACTTTGAGGAAGTGGTCGAACACTTCCTTGCCATCTTCGGTTGTTGATATTACTCGTAATCTCTTGTTATGGGTCGTTAAATATAAATAATCATTCAATCACGCTGTACACTTCACCTGTACATATGATTAGTCGTTTATGAAAATCTCTGCCGAGCGAAGTTATTAGTTTAAGTTTCCGAAATGCGTTATTCAATAGCGGGGAAAGTAGTTATGATATTTGTTTATGGGGTATGTCGCCAAATTGTAAGAGAAGCAGTCCGTTTGTATATTGAACGGTTTCTCGAGATGCCAGACCCTTACGATCTGTCTCCACGAATATTATTAAAAGTTTTCAAGAAACTGCAAGTGTAGGTAACAAAATACGAAGAAGATCCAAGGTAGCAACTGAAGGTCGTATTCAGTTGTATTAGTCGTGTATTATTGTTAGATAAATAAATCAACTATGTTCGACCATTTCCTCAAAGTAAATTATTTTCCTTCACAATTGGCTTAATCAAGACCACGAATGACCTTGACCCATTGGTCATTGTACGCGTCATAAAACGCTCTACCTGATAGTATGTAAAAGAACATACCATTCTATTTAAAAAAATAAAGTTGACCTTCATATGTCTTTTACGCGTCCACCTACAAAAAAGCTACTAACATTAGGTTAATGATCCGTCGAAACCAAGCAAGTTCTATCTCATGCATTTTTTCCTACCACCAATAGCAACCGAGTTATTCAGGTGGACTCTTTTACTAGTCTCAATCTGTATGTATTTACATACTTAGTTACTAGTGGCTTTCAGATTATAAAAGGGTACCGAAAGTTTATAATCACCCCCAAATTAACGAAAGAACCGTAAAAATAGAAGCTAACTGACTGAGAGAAAAACAAATATTCATTTATTTCAAAATATCAATATGTTATAACATCACCAAAAGTATTAGATTTTAATAATTTTCAGATTAAGAGAAATTATCCAAAATTTACATTGGCAATCCCTATACTAACAATTACAGTGGTTGAAAACCCTAAATTTAACCAAAGACACTCATATATTAATTTTAATCTTTTACACTCGATTTATTTTCGATGTTATTGGGTGTAAACTTGTATTTATTTTGAAGGATATGAATGAAAGTAATTTATAGCGGTTAGAATTCAACGTTTTATATTTATTTTATTTATTATTATTATAATAAGATGTAATTTTTATAATCTTTCCAAATGTGGTACTTCTTCAAACAATTCCCAGCGTTCTATAACAAATTTATATTGTCATGTTCAACATGGCATACGAGTGCAAAAGGTTAAAAGACTAATATTCCACTAATATCACAAAGTGCAATTCCTAACCTCGAAATTTCGAAAAGACAGTTCAACTGTACATAGCACACAATCAATCTACTTTCGTAAAATAATTTTACCCTCAACTCGTTAGCAAATGAATCTCCATCTCGATCACAGCACGACATCCGTCGTAGCCTTGTGTATTCTCGAACGTTAACCCGGCAGCCCCAAAGTCGCGATAAACAAGAAAGGACGCGGTATTCGGGGGCGTGAGTAACAAAAAAGAATGCGTTGTCAACGGGTCCAAGTGACAGTGGAAGTTGGAGCAGCGCGTGTACGGAGCGCGCAGCATTTTTCGCAGTGACACGCCGAAGAAATTCAGGGGCAACGGGAGAGAGAGAACGGTCTCCAACGAGGAGGGAGTTTTCGAGGCCGAGTAGGGAGCTTGCGCCTAGCCAGGCCGACTGGTTCGAGCTTGCGAGCTTTCGAGCAGCAGCCAGTCGCCGGCTGCCGGGCCACGACCTCGCATCTCGTCCGGCTCGTTCAGCTCCTTATCGAGCTTTCGCGGTCACGCTTCTCGCTCTTGACAAAGCTTTCATCCAACCCAACTAATTTCGCCATAACCTACCACCCAGTCAAAGCAATCTCTATCATTTCTTTTGATCATAACATTCTTCCTTAACATGCGATTAAACGTCATTTAGTATCGAACGAAGTAATTCTCCCTTTCCCTTATCTTTCACTTCGCCAAGCTCTCGTCCAACTCAAGTAATTTCACCATAACCTACCACCAAATTAAAACAATCTCGATCATCTCTTTCGGTCACAAGGATTTCTTTTAACACGCGATTAAACGTCATTCAGTGTCATACGAAGTAATTTTTCTTTTCCTTTATTTTACTGTTGACAAAAACGAAGTCCAAGTAATTTCACCGTAACCTGTCACCGAACCATAACAATCTGAATCATCCCCTTTAGTTGCGAAGTTTTCCCTTGCCACGCAATTAAACAGCATCATTCAGTGACGAACGAAGTAATTTTTCTTTTCTTTTGTTTTTCGAAAAATCTGTGTTAACTGTTTTGATAGTGAAAATAATCTTTGAACAGTGTGAATAGAAGAGGGTTTGTTTGCTGCAAGTGTCGGAACGGTTCTTTTCTTCTTTTGTGAACGGGAGAGGGAAACAAAGAATCGTTGGTCTGGGATGTCGAATGGGTGATAGATGCAAGATCCGTGAACCACCGAGGGTCGAAGGTGTTTTTCAGCAACGGGCGAACCATGTGAGGCTTCGACCATGAGGGTGAGTGTTGTTGCAGCTTTTCCGTCATCCGCTATATAGTGTGCTGGAACCTTTCACGCGGGATGGTAGTCTGCGTGTCAAGAGTGATATCTAGACCGAGGATCTTCATGCAAAATAGGAATTTCCCAGGTGGTGCAAAGAAATAAGGGTTTAATAGAAACTAACTTCTTCTTCAAGGAATCTTAGTAAACTGAAGATAATTGAAACCAGCGTTTTCCATGCTTACAAACACTGCTTTACTTCTTATTCTACAAACTCGTGTTTATCACAAATGCATAAAATAGTAATAACAAGGCGTCGGGTCTCGACGCAAAATCTAATTCTACAGTGATGCAAAGAAACAAGGGTTGAGCATAAAGTAATTTCTCCCCAAAAGAATCTTTGTAAGTTAAACATATAAAATATCAGAATTTTTAATATTAAAATTAATATTTAATACGATTAACTCGTAGTGCTTATAAAAATTATAACAGTAGATTTTTCAAGCTTTTATAAACATTCATTACAGTATGTAACTATTAACCCCTTACCCTACAATATCGTGTCAGACTCGTAACGAAAATTTTCAATTGAATTTGAGAAATCTAAATGTTGTTAATTCTTTTTGAATATTACTTTTCTATTATCAATCGTTAACTTTTGCAGTAAACGTGTACATAGAATAAGCATTAAAATTTGTTGTGTTCTTAATAAATGACTAACAATAAAGTAGTTGTACCGATCATAGTTAAAAAATAAATCATAGGGCAAGTGGTTAATTCGTAAAATAATTTCACATATTTAACGTTTTTGTATGAATAATTGCGAAACAAGGAATCTGAAACCAGTCACTTTGACTGACACGTAGTTCCAGTGTTAAATCCTTCCGAACGTTCCTCTATTTTATATTATATGCACTTGCATTGGTCATAGAATCATAAAATTCGTTGTCTAGCGATATCGTAAACTTTGGTCGGAGCCGGGCGGAATGTACAAATACAAGGACGACAGGGCCAAAGGAGGACCGGCGAAACGTCGACACGAATTTTCTGTATTGCCACGCTCGTGCCCGCGCTTGCGTCGCCGTTTAAGCCCACCCGTTGCGTGCGCTGATTTATTGTACGCTGAACAAGTCACGCAGCTCGGGGGTGTAATTATTTTCACGTGACTGCTGTCGAGATTAAACTCTCCCCGGAAAGAAGGGGTGTTTTTGTGCCGCTCCTCCCGGCGCCGCGTGTTATTATTTCGATCATCGGCTGCATTTTCTGGATGTTTTAATTCCGGGGCGACCGGAGCACGGTTTTTAACGACGGCTTGATGGATTTTTAGATGTTTCGAGCGGATGGTGGGATTTTACGTTTCAACTTCATTAAGCTTAAACATATTTCGGGCAGTTTTGTCGCTTCTGGTTGCGATAATGAGAGCGAATATGCAGATACTTTTTGCGAGTCGGTGGCTGTTATTTTGAACCGCGAATTTTATACATTTGCACATATTCATATAGACTTATATTATTTTGTTTATATGTGTATGTATACGTTTAAACAAATTTACTATGAAATTAATGATCTTTTGCGAGTTTAATGGTTTATTCATATTTTGTGTGATTTAAATTTGCTAATCATTTTATTGAAAAGTTTTATTTCATAATGAGAACAATTTTTAGTGCATATTTCTGAACCGTTTGCTGTCTTGGGAATATTTAGTAAAATACAATTGTGTTGTTTTTCGTGACTGTGTCATATTTATAAATTATTTTTTTTCTATATGTATTGCGCGAAGAACTCTGTGTATATTTACATTTTAAATTCCATTATGTGACTGAATAACAAAATTATTCTGTAATACTTCGTAATATTCTGAAGATATTTTGAAAGCTTATACTTTCACCATAAATTCTGCAATCTACAAATATTTCAATCAAACTTTATATACAAGGCAGGAGGTTTCATATGTTAATGTAATACTGAATGTATATATATATATATACTCTCAATATTGAAACATCTTTAAAAATCTTTCTATATTTACTGATTTAATTACATTAGAAGTTAGTTCAAATGTAATTCATCTTAACAAACTATTGTCGTCATACATGTGACTGCTATAAATATAATAAGGTTTGTGGCATATAATAATTTAAAAAATCATTTTTCATATTATATTATAATGCACATTGTTATTGTAGTACATTTACTTTATAATAATAGTGGAAGACCCTTAACTATATTCCAACAAGTGTCAAAAATATTGATGGATACTGAAATATAGATAAATTGAATTTGCATATGAATACATGCATCGGATTCATATTATTTAGAAACAATACTTAATATTATGTAAATTCTGTTGCAATGCTATTATAATGTAAATTTGTTATTTCAAACTATCAACGACGTTAATATGTATTTCAAATCCTGTGAATTCATGCTTACATGATATTGTAAAAAAACTACTTTAATGCTATTATTGGCATGCGTATTTTATAATAAGTTTATTATTTATATAATCAGTAATAAGTCATAACTAAGCTTCGAATAAGGAGATTAAATTTTTTTATATTCTATTCATAAGGGCTTAGTACAGTTAGAACATCAAAAGAAAACTGTAATATTTTAACATTTTTCTCATATAAAAACATAATAAATTCGTTAAAACTGATAGATCCATAATTAATATCTTCCACTGATCTGCTTTTTTTCAAATCATAGTGAAATTTAAATAAAATGAAAGGGAATACCATAACATTAATAACTGATCTTTTTTCCTATTTTATTGAAAGCAAATTCTTAAATGCGTCTTTACATAATCACTCTTTCTTATAAAGATTCTTTCCTCAAAGGAATTACAAAAATCAAAAGTATTAGCGCAATCTCGATAAGCATGCAAGAGACACGCAGATCTTAGAATATCGGAAATTAGTATACCACAGAGAACCTGCTAGACTAGCATTTCTGTACGTATCGAGTGTACAGAGTATCGCTTCTAATAACTGAATTCCTCAACACCTCATCCATTATTCGTGACACGAAACATATTTTGTGATCAGTTTCAATAATTTCGAGAACAAGAATTCGAATTATATAATAGAATATTTTTCTTAATATCACTATTTCGAATTTTTCTCATCAACAGGCTTATACATTTTCTTGGCATCTTATATAATGTGTTAACTCAGCCAACCGAATAGGAAGATCTCTTATTTTTCCATTATCAATACATTGTCATTTATTTTGTTTATTCCTTTCGTTATTTAATAAACCTTGAAATGAAGATATTCAAAATTCATTAAATATCTTTTTTGTTTTTATGAAAATTTTTCAAAAAATCTATCGAATAATCTCAATTAAAGTTAATGAACAGCTTCTTTCCGAGCGATTGCCTCAATGATAAGATATCCTTGTTATATCTTATGAAGATTCAGGACAAGAAGAAACCAGTGGTTATTACCTACTAATAATACAGCAAAAGTTGCTATAGATAATATAATATAAATTGTAGCTTAAAGTTTAATAGCAACAATGCAAAATGTCTATCTCGGTTTTGTTTTAATTCTAATAATCAACGTGAAATACGGAAAGAAGTGAAACAATCTATTATATTACATATGAGATCATGTATTTTGTGGGGATACAAAGTTAGCTTCCTATATCCACATCATTTTTAAAGAAAGATAAACCAAACAATAAGTATGTAACTTTATATGACCTCTGACTTAAAACAACAGTTGCTTATATTGAATTTTGTATCTACTCACGAATAATATTTCATTTCATGTTAAAATTATTCTACTTATATATATTAACCCTGACGCGACGCACAATTTTTCACCTACTTACAGCCATATGACAAAAAGAAAAGTTTACAACTAGAGTTGCAGCATAAGGAGTGTACAATAGATGTCAATAAAAAAATTTCGAAAACAATTTGTTTTCATGGCGAAATCGTGGCCACCTTGGGTTTTACAAACGGGAACACATGTTTTTTTACCATATCGTAGAGGGCACCGAGATGACTTCAAAACACGTATTACATCTTACATTCTATCATATGACTCGATTTACAGTAATGGAAATGTGAAATATTTAACTTTCCGTCGTATTTAACTTCAAGACAATGTAAACATTATTTGACACTGAAAAGATTACTGTAAATCACTGTGAATACTATAAAAGCCGGAGTATCGAAAAAATTACCAACAACTTGCTACATTCAAATATGTTCAACTTCATGTTATCAAAATGTTATCATCCGTCGTCGAGAAAATGAGAACACAACGGAACGAAAATATATCTAAGTAATCGTAATGTCACTTAAACTACGGAACCATCATTGGGCCGTAGAGGACCCAAATAAACCAGCAAGGTTAAATCACCGTGAAACACCGAGGGGTTACATACATAGCCCCAAGAAGGATTAAATTGCCGTTTATCCATCCCCCGTGCACACATGTTTGCGTACGCGTTGTGTGTATGCGAAGCAAATAGTCTCCCGTGCGCGATTAAATCCATAATGAGGTATTAGACGTGTAATTGGTATTTTCCTGTGGAAAACGTACGATTCATTCATGCCTTGCCGAAGACGTTTCTGGTGCAAGCAGCGTTCGGGTAGATATTTACGATTTCCGTGGGATACGCGGTTATTGTCTCCGTTTCCCGCGAACGTACGAAGCGCAAACTAATTCTTGCCATTGATTAACGCGATACGGATCCGTCTCTGCGATTCTGTGTCGTCTGAAAAGTCGCATTAACCGATTCCCGCCTCGAAATCACGGTGACGGCGGGCTGCAACGTCAACTTCGACATGGAACACCGTTGCGACTCGCTTCCCTGCAGTTTCATCGGATAATCTCGCGGAAACTTTTTCCCCGACGTCAGCTACGAGATAACGAAATATCACCGAAAGACGAGGCGCCGCGATAAGCCGGCGAAACTCTGATGCCCGGCCGGTCGGCCCGTAGATTACACTCGAAACTTCCGAGAGAGCGTCTCGCGTAATCCGTTTAATCGCATTATTAGTACCGAGGCGGGTATAATATGAGTTGATAATGTCGTGTACCGTCGAGCATGTGATTCAGTTTCGACGGGCGCACGCGAGCGCGCCCCCCTCCCACGAAAAGACGCCGCACAGTGAGCCAGGATAATAAAAACGCGCGAAAAATTCATACTTCTGTTATTTTTGTATCAATAACTACGAAATACTGTTTTTAAAGCTTTGGGATCGCAGAATCTGATTCTGGTATTATTTCTTTAGTAAGATGAGAACTACCCTTATAAAACTACCCTTATGGGAGGTATTTAACCTTAACAAAATGAAACTTTGCCAATTGATTCAAAATATATTAGAAACCGAGGAATATAATAAATGAGCCCATAAACTTTAAAATTACTAAACTTTTGCATTTCCTACGATGAGTCGTTCTACGAAAATGGAATCCACAAACTACCGTTACGCTAAGAGAAGGTAATTAGTAACGATGGAAATCATATTGTTCATTTAATATTAATTAATGCATTACGTTCTTGAATAATAATTAGATATTTTATGTCATTGAAAATGCATTATTATCTTTTAATTAAAAAATGGACTTTCCGTTCGATCTACTATATAAAGTATCCAAAGCGTAGTGCTTTTTAGAGTGTTCATTAGAAAATACAATTTTCTGTGGTAATTCATTCAAAGACTAGAATGGTTATAAAGATCTGCTATCTAAATATTATAATACTGTTTTATCTTACTAACTGGAAATAGAGTAGAATTCTGTTTATCTCTAATCTCTACTTATATGAACTAGTTCGCAGCGAGTTCCAAATACGTGAAATCAGAGCTCAGCTCTTATTATAAACTACAGTCCAACGGTGAATCTAGTTATCTAAACATACGACGTTAAAAAACAAAATTATGTTATTATATATTATTAACTCCTTCACTACAGTCGACGAAATATGTATCTCGGTTCCAGAATATCCTAGATATAATAATATACTATAGACGAAATACCTTGCTTACACGAGTCGTAATTACGATTCTATAGATGAGATATCTCGCGTATCATTTATTATTTATACGAAATATTTAATTCGAAAATTGAAAGTTAATAATCGATTTGTAAGATGTAAGAAATCTTAAAGACTATGTACATAAAAACTGCTCTATGAATTTCTTTATGTCTATTTCTTATGAAATGCTTCAAAACATGGTGTACTGAATAATCATGTTGCAATACATAATCAATACATAGTACCGTATTGTATAAACTAGGTATCTCCTGACCTGTTGATATGGAAGAGGTCCGACTGTATTATTGTATACAATGTTAAAATTTATTCGGTGTATTTTTTTAATAAATTTCATATCTATTTGCAAAAAATTCTGCATAAATTTTTGAGTGCACTTTGTATGACTTTCTTTTATATCTGAGGTAAAACTTGAAAATCTATAAGTATAAAATAAGGAAAAATATTCATATTTTAAATTATCATGCAATAGTAAAAGAAATTATAATTATAAATATAAGTATGTCACTTTTTTAGAGATTATTATTTACAAAATTATTATTCGGCTCCATTTCCATATTTTTCACTCATTGGAAGTCTGTTAGCACAATTCATGAACGTGTTAACTGTGACACACAGTTGCATCCAACAGAGTCTCATGAAGTTGCATCTTACTCTTAACTTACTAAAACTACTACTTAACTTACCTACCAGAGCTAAATCCCCCTAAATTCACATGCAAGGATGTAAACTTGCGTCGGCACTTACATTCTACACATGCTCCTTCCTACAAGGAAACACTGACAACTTGGAAATTATGATTATTTCTTAAGTGTACCAACTCTTTAGAAATCCTAAATGAAAGTATGGATCATAGTTTGTCTTTTTACTTTTTGATATTTACTTCTTTAGAATAAAAATATTCCTCAATAATAAGTGTTTTTCTATTTTTTATGTATTTTAAGAACTATAGTAAATATAAGAAAATTCATGAAGCAAAATATAGTTTTAATTGTTGCAGCTCGATAAAACTACACGAAATGATTTTAAGCTCTTTATTAATTTGCTGGTTCACTGTACAATAGAATATGTGATCCGACCCTGACGGTTTCAAATGATCATAATTTTAATTTCAAATTGTGAAATGCAATTCCCCATTAATGTATCAAATTATTCTTGCTATTAATCTTCGTTGATGATACAATTTCAAATTTATAAATAAGAAAAAGATGTTCAAAAGTAGAAAATGATGAATATTTTTTAACCTGCAATTATCAGTATTCAAACAGGAACAAAAATGTTTCACATTTCCAGAACTTTGTTGCGTGAATCTCTCGTTCTATAAATATCTTTCTCAATCATTTATTTATATAAAAGGTATGTTTACCGGTCAGAGATGTTTTCGACCTAAGAAACGAAGATAAGTATTCAATTCATTTTCGTAATTAATCAAAACAACAGAAATACTACCCATTATTCCAAATAAATTTTCTTACAAACCTGTAAGTACAATTAACAAAAGGATCGAAATTTTTTGTCAGCTTCCTTAGAAATATTTACTATTTCGTAACTTCTTTCCTATGGTTTCATTTAGGTTTGATTAACTTTTACGCATTTTGATCAGGTTTTTATGAAACTTTGGATGTTTATCCCTTGATTAATTCTTATTTTTATTATTATTATTGTATGTTTGAGGATGTATAACCTCTAAAGGTTATTATACATCACTGATCACAGTGGGAGAACAAAGTAGAACGAGGTTTAGCAAGATTAAGTAGTATAGACCAATATCTTTGAGGAACTTTAATACTATTCTTTCGAAACCTTCTTTATGCAGCATGTCGATCGAAATTGGTTGTTTTTATTTAGTTCTTTTACTACACCATAAGTGCTACAGGTATTCGGTTCAGTTTTAGTGATGAGATAAGAGTGCGTTAATTTTATATAGTCTATTCTTATTTGACTCAATACTACTTAACCTCTTATGTTCAGTGCTAAAGCCGGGTTTGTGTTACAAATGTCATTTTGAATTTTATGTAATTCAGTACGTCTTAAATCTTTGCATCTTTTGTTCCTTGCTTCAGAATTTACTTTAACACTAAAACTACCGCACCCGTCAAAATGGCAAGTTTCAATTTTCTTATTTAGCAGTTATTGATATCTGGAAAGCGTTAAATATCCGAAATGATTTGAAAAATAAATAGTTTCACCTCAGTACTGTAATAAATATATGAAGAAACTGAAAAAATATATATTATTACAATTTTTATAAGGATTACATATTAATCATGTAAATCGCTCGGTAGTTTTACTGTTAATAAAGAAGTTTTGAAGATCTCTGTAGAATACAGGCTCATAATTTGTTGTAGGTGTACAGGGGCTTGCCAGTTTAACCTTTAGGGATCTATAACTTTAAAGAAACAGAAAACCCGACCTGCACGATAGTAGTGTAAGAGTATAAATAATTTTAATTAAATTTGATGGTTTAAAAAATATCTCACCATGTATTAACTGTCAAAAAAGAGGTGTTAACTGTCAAATCTCGATTCACTGTTCTCTCACTTTTTCCTACAGATTCACCAGCCTTTCTTTTCGTGTACTGTTTGTCCTGGCCCTTTTCTACTTCTGTCCTTTCATTCGTCGCTTTTTTAAGTACACACAGAAGCTTCACGCCAAATCAGTTCTTGCTGACATAGCAATCTCCGTTCTACAGCACTTTAACACACGAACGCAATGCTTCAAGCATTCGGCTATTGTTAAATAAATCGAAGAAAAACATTCGAAGTCTAGTTACTCGTATTCGCCTTGCTACAAATGAAATTGGGAACCGTGACAGCGAATTCCTTTTCCCGAGGTTAGTTTATTGAAGAGACTCGCTGTGAAATTCAATTAACGATCGTTTAACCAGCAACAAGGGAGCTGTTAATTGAAAAACTGACCGACCCTGGACATGGAATATGTTGACCGTACGCTACACATTTTACTTCGAAACATTCCACGCAATTTAATCCCTTCAGGATCAGCGACATTTTAAGGAGAAACTACTAAAGAGCTTTGGAAAATTTAAAAAAACACTTTTCATTAATGTAAATATCCTTTATTTCTCATCTTTTTAATTGGTAGTTCTGTTTCTAAAATCTTCATTTTGTTATACAAACTTGTAGTCTGTAAAATTGCACAGAAAATTTAGTTCTCATTACAATATTCATATAGAAACGTTGTAGATGTTAAGTATCAATATTAACAGTAGGTATTAACCAGAGATTTAAAAGGTTCCGAAAATAACTGTTTGAAACGTGTATACCGATTCCGATTGAAACAGTTATGAAGAACCAAAATAAAGTCATAATGATATAACATTATATCATATTGGTTCTATATCGGGTCTGTGACTGTATTTTTCGGTTCTGAAAGAAATATAATAGAAGTATAAGAAAAATAACAGTTATAGAACCGAAACCGATATATCCAATACCAATTATGACTTCATTTCGGTTCTTCATAACTGTTTCAAGAACCGAAGTCGTCATCAAACTGTTTTCAACCCCTATTATCAACAAACGCCACTTAACTAACACACACACACACACATATATATATACATATAATACACATTACATTAATTCCCAAGCAATTACTACTTTCTTTCTCAACTGAAGTCAATAAGGCACGCTAACGATAAACCGTTAGAATTTTTGCAAGCGTGTAAGCAATGGGTAACGATAGATCGTTATCTTGAGCAAAGGAAAAAAAACGGTTAATTGACTTTGCTTGCGCGACAGGATGCTGCCTGCCGTGAAAAATTCGAATCACGAGATCCGTCGGATGCGCGGCTGTCGATGCACATTCCGCTCGAGGTATTCGAAAAGGAACGGAAAAAATGTTCCGCCGACAATTACGGGTGGCCGTGAACGAGCATGTGCTCGGAAATAGAAGAGCTGACCGTCACTGAAGCTATCGTGGAAATTCCGCGATGACGGCTCTGTTATTTCTCGTTCCGGGCGCCATGGATCCCGCGAGCAAGTCATTTCAAACAATTTCCCGACTCCTTCGTAAGAATGGCGTAAATACTGTAGGCCCTAAGTACATATCACAACTGGACGCCTGAAAATATGATAAAATGACGCATTCCACGGGATAAACTATTCCAGCGAGTTTCTTTTAAAATGCCTGTCAATATCCGATTGTTCTAACACTAAAATTACCGAGCAATCACAGAGACTCATTCCCGATTTTTAATCAAATTTAGAACAATCCGTTTTTTGAGATTCGAGGGGTTTCGGTTCGCTAAGAGTTAAGTACTAGATTTTAACACCATAAACAGTCAAAAAATCAGATTCATTTCAGAACAGTTTGTTATGCGTTTCTTGAGGTGGCACGCAGGATACTCGATCCAAGTTCCAGTTCTCCATTTTTTTTAAATCGATTCTATTATCGGATTCACTGTGCCGTGTTAAGTTGATTTGTAAAACTAGAACGAGGGAAATTTTTGAACTGAATGCATTTTGTTCCGATGAAACGAAAATTGCGTTCGTCTGTCCCTTTGTGCCTGGTTTCCTTTGACGTTTGTATTGAGCGAGGCTTTCTGATTTGAATAGATTCCAAGACAATCGGGTTGTTTTCATGGTTTTGTATTTACCCATTTTCTATTTAAAACAAAGAGTCAACAACTATTTTTCAACTGGAATCTGAAGGATTTTAAATTACACTACCATTGTAGCCAAAATAAAGCTTTAGACTAGTTTAGAATTTTTTAGAACTTTCCTTTTTAAAGAGTTCAAGCCATTACACATATTTCAACACACGCGCAATATATTTTATATAGAAATATAAAAGATTCAGTGTATTTATTACTGTATGATTCCTCGTTATCTGTATCTTTTATATTATTTGATTCTTTTCTAAAGCCGCTATTAACCCTTTCATTCCGAATGGTACACATAGGTACCATAAACATATTAAATTACCACAAAGCTAGAAAACGCCTTAAAGATAAAGCACAGGGGAATCTTTGCTTATGGCTGACAGCTGAAGTGCTAATTATTATTATTAGTGCTTATCTTATTTCTTTCACTGCAAAGCTTCAATTTCACTTGGAAGCAGCTGATCTTGGTCCTCTCTTTGATTTAAAAAAAAATACGTTTTCAGGGACGAAAGAGTTAAATCATATAATTGAATTTTTAAGTTATGGAAGTCTGAAAATTACCGAGTAATGTTAAATACTCTCATTTATTGCAACTAATAAAAAAGTTCATTGTATTTATTTGTTTTTACTTGTTTAAATATCTCTGCATAGGAATATTAGTAGCTATATAACGAAAATTTCGCTGGTTTCAAACTTCACGATATTTTGTATAGAGTTCTATATGACCGCGCGTCCATACTTAAAGTTTAATAATCAAACCAACTGAAATAGTTGCTGGCCGTACGTTCTTAATATAAATATACTTCTTTTCTATTAAACATATAAGTGTAATTAGAATAGTAGCATTCATAAATTTCTCCGAACCTTGTACAATTTTATATTATTCACCTTCACGGTTGTCATGGATACACAGAAACACTTAATGAATTGTCATACAATCTTCGAACATTATAAATAAACTGTACATGAATACAAGTATAATAAATAAATTAATCTTCATGAAAAACAGAGCATCTAAACAACGAAAATTGTAATATATACCCTTGACACTGAAATTACGTTTAACTTGATTAATATGTAATCCTTGTAAAAATTGTAAAAATAGATTTTCTTCGATTTCTTTATATATTCATTATAGTATTAAAGTAAAACCATTTATTTTCAAAATCATCTTGGATATTTAACACTTTTAAAACATCAATAATCATGAAATAAAAAAACTGAATCTAGTCAGTAGTATGTAGTAGTTCTAGTATTAAAAGCAGCACGGATAATAATACAAAATTCCATCAATAACTCAGGAAAAAATGGTCCAATGTAATTAACGAAGAAAAGGATGCAGCTACGAATTACAATGCATCTGGTTCACAATGCACTGTGCAAGTTACCCGTCCATCATCGCAGACAGAATACGATTTCCGGTTCTTATTCTATTCTATTCTATTCCGAACGGAGCCGAAGCCAACAATCAATCACCTCGGTAATTAATGATGCTCATTTCTAATTATCCATGTCCCCGTCGATCAGTATCCGTGCTTTCCGTTCGATCGAACCAATTCGACGCTGTGTAGAACACACCTCGCTCACCGGTGCGATGCGACGTAACGCACCGTCTCGTCGAACCCGGCTTGGCGGCCATAAATTCCTCGCGAGCAGAAACGGCGTCGTTAGCAGGCGCGACGCCGCCGTCGAAAATCCGCGCAACGATTTTTCCGCGACAGAAAAAAAATACATGTAATGTAAGTCGCGACGTACGTGCGCGCGACAATTCAAAATACGTTTAATCCTTTGCAATTGGCACGTTTTTCTGGTGACAATACCAACTAGTTGCAACAAATATATGTTTTTAAAGTTATTTTTCTGTAGGTGATTTATTATAAATATATGGATATTAAAAAATACGGAGTATTTTTTGAAGTTAATATATTTTGCTGAATATAAATGCTGTAGGGAATAATAAGTATTTGCAATATCTTTCGATCGTAGAATAACACTATATTCAGAGAAAAAGATTTTGCCGCAATATTGGCGAAACCGATTTTGGAAACAAATATTAAATATCGCCACTGTGGTGGCACCGATCGCAAATGGTTAAATCGAGAAATAACGAAACTCTTCGCAACTCGATGAGATAAAATGGGAAGAAATACGGATGTGTTGCTAGGGGATCACTTGATTAAATTCGGTTGATTGATCAGTCTTCATTTATTCTCACGCAATATTCTGTTAGTTTCATTTCCTAATGTCTAATATTTTCGATCATTAATTTATTATTCATCAATACGGTTACACGTAACCAATCAAAACTATAAAATTATAAACTAGAAAGACACCTCTCGCTTTTGTACTGTTCTATTAGACATCTATTCATCTCTCAATTGTAGGTACACCTGATCCTCGATTTACGCGGACTTCTTTTACGAGAGTCTCTCTTTTACACGGTAAATCAGAACATTATTTACACGGTAGTTTTCACGCGTAATTTAATAACACCTAACAAAATGTATTATTTCTTTTGTTTGGCTATGTGAAATAAATATATATTTCTAAAACTTATTCTAGCTTTTCTTTTCAATATTTTCTTTTTTCTTATACTGGCAAACTCTATCTGAGTTTCATTCGCATAAAACGACTTCACGTGGAACGGATTTTCGCGTAAATCGAGGGTCAGGTGTAGTGCAGTTTCGTGAAACGCTGCGTTATGTATCATTTTTGTGTGTTTTCTTCCTTTCATTTTTTCATTTCTTCGCTTCGAACTGCGGCTTAACGATGCACGGGCAAAAACCGGGCATAATGATACGTGGAACGACGGAGATTTGAATTTCAAGCGTAGACACGCTCCGCAGCACGTTAATGCACGCGTTACAAATAATGTGCCGGGCCCGACGGCATTTGCATTTTTATTGTAATAGTTGGGAGATTCGTTCGGCGACCGAGTTCGAACTTTCCAGGGTGATCAGCGTTATTTAAAAGCCACCGGGAAAAATGTGGTTACGGCAACGGCTAGAAGAAATCATTCGTGGCTGTCTTACCGGAACCAGTAATGGCGCGGATTGGAATTCTCTTGTTGTCGATTGTGAGTTATATGGCCTTCGCTTGATGAAGTTTGGTAACACGCTGGAAACTATGAATAGATTATTTTTAAACTTCTGTCTTAAATATTTTAAGTTTTCGTTCTGAATATGGAAAATTTCCTGCGTGAATAATAGTAAACGCTTGTTTCTTTATTAAATAGAGCGACTCTATGCATCAAAATGCTGTTTGAACTTCTTATATTATGTAACAAAGCGAACTTTTTTGAAGTAGTTGTGTTATCCAAATTTTGTAAACACTACTGAAAATTCAATACTTCCGCTAAAAGTTGACTATCCTTTAAAACGAGAAAACTAATAATTTTCCGTATGTTAGTTAGCAGTTGAGTATTTGTAGTAAAACCATAAACACTGAAGGTGATTACTTTATATCCTTCATTTGCAATTGTTATGATAAATTACAAGTAAAAAGACAAATACAAATGATAAGAACTTAAATCCATGTTGGAAATTGGAGCCATGCAACCGACGTCAATGCAATAAATTGTTAGTTTTTACAATAAACAATTCAATTCAGGTGAAAGTGTGTCGGAGTTGGGTCGGTAGATGCTGCAGCATATCTATCGCGTTTTTATCGAAAGATTATTACTTTTAAAAACCTTATTTTTTACATTTTTCTGAAAGAATGATCAACTACTGATACTAGGTTAATTCTAACTAGGGTAGTTATTCGAAGTTTTATGAACATATTACGTTAAATTGTATGAAAAGTGATTAAACGTATATGAAAAGTAATGGAACATTTGAACACCGTACACGAGACGTTCAAGAAATCGCCTGTACTATATTCAACAATATAGACTGGTTACTTGGAAAAATTGTATATTTATTGTACCCAGTTGCAAGTATATACACAATGAGTTAAAATTTTCTTGTTTGCATGCGAAAAGAAAATTTTTTAAATTGAATAACGTTGTTTATAAATAGAAGAATCAAATGTGAATAATTAAAATCTAAAATATAACTATGTCTTTTATTAAGAATTAGCAAAATCATATATGACATTTTATTAAACGATTTATATCAATACAATGTCCAAACTGAAAAAAATAATAAGCTAACCATTATGAAGACAATAATGTTTTAAATCATTATTGACAAACAATTTAATGAAACCAATAATCAATTTTATATATGTCTAAACTTTTGTAACATGATCATGTAGAATAAATATTTATAAAATTTTGTCCCTACTTTTTGTATTCAATTTGCTGTAATATAATTTATATGTTATGGGACCACGTTCGATAACACCCCATAATAATTTTAGTAACGTTGATAATTCGTTTGACGTCACGAACCGTTCGAGGGTGTAGTATAGGCTAGTGGATTCACTGATACATTTTCCTGCAATTCGCTGTCGTTACGGCCGCCACCGAAATAATGATCGAATTTAGCTCGCGCTTCGCATTTTCATAATCCTCTTACATTTTCAGTTAACTAGGTCGACAGAAAATTATATGTTGTTGTGCTCGCAATTGTACGTATCGGAAATACGATTACGATGTATTCAAGAAATAAATCAAGAACCGATGTTGACGAAACAACGAACGAAAATCAATCGGAGAATAAAAAATATCGTGGTGCTGAAAAACTAATAATGCTTGCACTCTCGTTTTACATTGATGAATCTTGTTTAGCAATTTCGAATCCGCAGGAATACCTGTATTGTTATCAATAACGAAAGAGCGTTTGACAGTAAATGCTAACCTACAACGAGTACATGCTTGTATCTTATTATTATTATTCTCGGTGAAATATTTGGAAATCAGTATTCATTAAAATCAAAAATGGTCAATTCTGTCTAAAATGAAAATAACAAATAAGGAAAACAAATAGTTGATCTAATGTAAATGATAAATAAGCTTACTTGAATGTAAGAATGTAGATACTAAATTTTTGTCTTATGAAATACATTACTTTAAAGTCATTTATTTGTTAAATATCTAATTACTTCTTATATTAATACAAAATAACCAAGTCTGTTATTTTCGAATAAAAATTAAACTGCCATAGAAAAGCTCCTTCATTTTAGTACTGAAATTATGTAACACATACATCAATTTCAAATAAATTAGTAATATCTAAATAACCATAAGAAAGAATGTAAATCGCGTATTAAATAACTATTGTTTTTTATACTTAACTTAATGTATTTGTTACATATAATTAGACGATTAAACCTGATTAATTATAAACTACGGTTGAAATATAATTACACAGGAAGTGAATAATTTTACGGAGAGACAATAAAAGGTGAGAAGTAAATAGATTCATTAGAAATTGATTAGGAAAGTAAATTGTAGTCTATACTTAATTAATTAAATTGAAAAGTTATTTTAATATATTATTATATTAAATATACTTATAAATACTATTATTATATCTATACATTAATATTTAATAGGTATTTAGATCGAATTAAGAAATTAAGAATTTTAGACCCGCAAGATTATTATTCTTAATAAGAAGGATAACCAATTCTATTCCCAATGCAGATGCTAAATGAAGACTTCACACTTAAGAATTCAACCCAAACCCTCATCGATATTGGGTTGTGTATAAGTTCCTGTGATTTTCATTTCATACTCATAACACCATTATAGATCATTCAATAGCTTTTGTTTTTGTTCTCAACAGTAGCATATGATAACAGTAGTTACATCTATATAATATTCTACTTATAACATTTTAGACTCATAATCAATCTGTAACCCCTTAATTGTTGTAATAGATTCATGATGAAAATTTGACTTTGATTGGAATAAATGTGAATGTTATTTAGTTCACATCAAATGAATGAAGCTGATATATATGAAAATTTGTGCATTATAATACATTCATTATTATAACGAATGTAGAATTTTCCTTTCTTTCGGAAATTCCTAGCAGTAGATAAAGAAAAATTTATAAAGGAAGAGGATGAATATTGGTGAAGAAATTGAAGTTTTAATATTTGGAAAAATTACTCAAACTTACCGATAACCTAATATTTCCTTTTACGGTAGGTTTCATTTTGTTTGTCTGCAAATGTATACACTCGTATTTCGGAAGCCATTTAAAATCAAGTATATGTTTCATACGCTGAATTTGCATGTGAACTATTTCAAGCACATTAGCAAACTGATCGAAGAAGAAATGTAATCCTATTTAAAAACAAAATTTGACTGCTCTATCACTTAAATTAATCAAACTCATTTTCACGTTTTCAACACTTCAAGAAATATTTTAAGTGCAAAATAAAAAGAAATAATATAAAATGAAATGTTTTAACTACTTCAACGATCTTATCAATAGTTATACTAAAGGATATGTTACAAACTGCATCACAAAACTATCATATAAGATGAGGAAAACAATTCCATTACAAACACTATAAGAACACATTCCCTATTCGTCTCTGGTATCATCTAATAAGTGAAGAGGAATACCTAATAGAGGAGATCATGGTACTATGGCGACATTATCTGTGGAACCTACCCACCGGTAATTTCCATGGAGTATACGGGAGTGTGGGTTACGTGAGGGAGAGAGGAGGGTGACGTAGTTGTTCCAGAGTAAAGAGATCGAATTATTGAAAGAAGAGTTATCTCTCATGCCGGGACCGAGTCGATCACCCCAGGCTGGATTTGCATGTTTAATGCAATCATGCTAATCGATGAAAAAGTTTCATCGGGGCAGGGTGTGGGGGGAGAAGGATGGGGGATGAGGTGGAAACGATCGAAGAATAAGGGGGATAGGATTATCACAGAAGCGGCCGCGCTCTTTGAAGGCTGGTAAGCATCCTATAACCGCTTTGAGGAGAAACGTTCTTACGCGGAGGGCATGAAGAACTTTTCGGAATATTCACGTCGCAACCGGCATGCCGGCTGGAACGGGCAACATTTAAATTCATGGCAATCAGATCCGATTGAAAAGTTCAACGTGACCTCAACTTCTGGGTAGTTATCCCCTGGAACGTGAAAGAAATGAAGAAGAACGCGGAGGGGAGACTGCGCGATGCGAGATATGCTAGGGGATGAATTTGAGGATGTTCTGCAATGGAAGATCTATTGTTTCATCTTATAAATAGTGTAGCTCTTTTATGTCTTTCAATTTTTCAAATTAAGATAAACAAGACTTCTTTTAATTGAATTATAGTGTATGGATGGATAAACAGTAGATAAGCTGTAGAATGTATTTTACATTAGAAACAGTCTTGTTTATATTCAGTTTTAAAAGCAACAGAAGTATACAAATATGGAATTATTTATTAAATAATACAATACTTGATTCTTGGTGGCTTTATTATTTGCATTGGACACACATATTTAGCTGCTGCATAAAATCACGCAGTCTTCGTTTTGTATTCGATGTGACATACAATATTTTCCTATTAGTTTTATATTGTGTAGCTTACTTTGGCTTTGTTTCTTAATGTTAATACGAACTCTTTAGTTCCTTGCTAGTAATAACAGAGGTTCTTTTCAAGAATTATGGGGTAGTAGGTTAATATAATTGATTAAGTGGAAAATTATAAGCTATCAATTTTTAATTATAAATTCATAAGAAGGATTTTAAATTGTATTTAATAAGTGTGAATGTTATTTAGATCACGTCAATTGAATGGAGATAACATTCGCCGTTCACGAATATTTATATATTCACTTTGCAGCAATTTCATTCTTATATTGCATTTGCTTCTTGTTCAGTTCTTTCTTCAGTTTCAGTACTCGTAAATTAGACTACAAAAATTGCTTTCTGTATGAACACTCACAGTTCATCAATAATCCTCCACTATCAGAAATCAGTAATAAATGATCCATCAACATTAGGTCTCAAATTTCCAGCATCGACGGTTTTTGCCGTGCATAATTCGAAGCGATCCTGTCTTCGACATTTTTAACACGTTCACTGTTAAACAAAAACTAATCAAAACTCCCATACTATTGAAATTGTTTTTTTAACCCATTTGCAACATTACCGCATTTATGTACGTATTTACATTATGATTGAATACTGGTGATCGTAAATAGATTAAAGTACTTGCCACCGAAAAGTACTACAAACTATTAAATGTTTTTCATTTTCATGTTCTCGTATGATGTAAATGGGTTGAGGAACTAGGAACTAAACGGTCAAAATTTTTCATAACAATTGCTCTACTGTTCCTCTGAAATCTCATGTATCCAACAAAATCCGATTCGTTCATACGTCATTAAGGAAATTAATTTTTAAATATATATAAAAAATAGTGTTAACCGAATTCGACTGATGTAATTGTGAAGGTATTAACTGCTTGCCGTACAATAATGCCTGAGGGACATCATAAAGATTTCTTGCCCAGTTCAATAAAAATCAATTTTACTTCGTTTCATTACATCTATTTCAATGTTTCACTTTCAAACTAAATGTACACTTAACAATAAACAGAAAATTTCTATTTTTGTAAATTATTAGCAGTAATCTAAATGTAACAGACAGTTGCGAAGACAATCGTATGGGAAGGAATTAATTAATTCTTTATGATCAGCACATTTTTCTGGTGACAGTACCAACTAATTGAAGCAAATATATGTTTTTAAAGTTATTTTTCTATAGGTGATTTATAATAAATATATGGATAACACCAGTTAGAGAAAAAGACAATGCCGTCATATTGACAACACCGATTTTTAAAACAAGTCTTAAAGGTTGCCACTATGGCGACACTCATCGTAAAGGGTTAAATTAAGAAATAAAGAAACTCTTCGCAACACGATGAAAAAAAATGGAAAGGAACGCGGATCTGTTACTAGAAGATCACTCGATGGCTAAGCTGAGGAATTCGGTTGATTAATCAGTCTTCATTTGTTCTCATGCCATCTTCTGTTAGTTTTATTTCCTAATTTCTGATAGTTTCGATCATTAATTTATTATTCGTAGATACGGTTACACGTAATCAATAAAAACTATAAAACTGTAAACTAGAAAGGCACTTTTCGCTTTTGTGCTGTTTCATTAGACATTCACACAGTCATCTCTCAATTGTAAGTACACCTGACCCTCGATTTACACGAATCTCTTTTTTACATGGTAAATTAGAACACTATTTACGTAGTAGTTTCTACGTAGGATCTAAATTTAGTAAGACATAGTCATGAAGAAAATCGTATGGCAAGAAATTAATTAGACTAACAAAACGAATTAGAGGGAACGAACGCGGTATGTGTGCTCGCTCGTTGTCCGCTCGTTTCTCACGATGGTGTCGCGCGCGATCGATTTCGTGGCAAGAGGAAACGGGAAACCCTGGGCCCTTAACCGGTGTTTGTAAAACCAGCTCGCGGTACTCAATAATGGCTTTCCCTGATACTCATCAAACTCCGCTAATTCAGGCGTTGTTCAATGCACTTGGTGTACCCCGGGTCATCTATTTATTATTTCGCTATACTCGTGTCCCGTGAAAAACCACCGTCCTCTCATTACTCTTCGTTATTTATTTGCCCGAGTCTCGTGCTCCGCTCGAATCGAGTATCCCAGACTTCGCGATCGAACCTCTTGACATTAAAATTCAAAATGTATGTATTATGTTTTCTCATTATTAACTACTGAATGTTTCAACTTATACAACTGTTATAAAGTCTCACGAATTGCTTATGTTCATTTGTTTATTTTAGTAATTATGCCCAGCACTATAATTGGAAGATACGTGACGCAATTAGGACAACCGAACGTTTAACATGATTAATAATAATGAAAACTGCAGCAATGGATTTTTTGTCAGTTTCTTTATATATTAATTATAATATTAAGATGAAACTACTTTTCAAATCACTTCGAGTGTTTAGAGCTTTTAAAATATCAATAATTGCGAAATAAGGAAATTAAAACCTGTCGTTTCAACGAGTGGAGTTGTTCCAGTGATAAGATTAAAAATTACGCAACGAGGACAATAAAAATGACTGAAAATTTAAAATATAGTAGTATTCCATAATAGTTAAAGGTTAATATAAGTTGAAAAAAACAGAAGTACCACAAACAATGATTTTTCCTAAAAAATATTACGGAAAGCACTACATTCGAGACATTTATGTTTGATTGGCATTACATGCGTTGTCAGCTTTCGCGCTTTCAAATTTCCCATGAATGCTTAAAAATCTGCAGTCTGCTCGTTACTTTTACCCGATCCCGTTCGTTCGGTATTATTTTCTGTTCTACACCTCGGCCCGTCCGAGCGTGTTGCGTGTTCGCTCGTCCCATCTCGCGCGGAAATATTTCCGCTGACCGCCCAACCGCACACAGTTAGATCCCTTATTCGATTAAACGGAAAAGAAGAGTTATGGAATGAAAATTTGAACGCGCCGATGGAGAACCGTGTCTCGAGCGGTCGTTGGCGGAACTCCCGTCTTGCGTTAAGCCTCGTCCCGAAGCGAACGCAACCGGAAGGATAATCTATCCGTGAATAGATATACAATAGATATAATCTGCGAGTCGTCTCGTTTATATTGAACACTTCAATTATACCCTACAATTGCGAAAACGAGGGAAATTAATTTTAACCCCTTGCCCTACGATTTAATTTCGCAGTTTTACTTGTTAGAACTATTTATCGTTAACAATACGCTACCAATGAATGACACGTTTTTTTTACTTAATTTTATTTAACTTTTAATCAACTTTTAATTAAATCATATTAGAAATTTTTTCCACGTGTCTGGCACAATATTGTAAGGCAAGGGGTTAAGATTCTACGTACACTCAGCAACGAAAGTATTTGAACAAAATGGTAAGAAATGAATTATCATTAAGAAAATTGTATACCATATATTGTCATTTATTGAAACAGGTTGCATTTATGATATATTTGTGCAAAAAGGTTTAACAAATCAATCAAATCAGGAATAATTTCATTAAAATGTTTATATTTTATTCTTGCAATGCAAATGGCGGTTATCATGGCTATTAAATACATACTACAGTGAAAATTTAAAGTAATTTGGTTAATATAGTTGTAATGGATCACAGAATGTATTCAAAGTAATGAAAAATTGTTTTATATGTTCCTATAAAAAAATATAGATATTTTATGAATATCTTGTGTATATATCTTCTCTCCATCATTCACCAAAAATAGTTACGTTGACAGTAACTAAAATAGCATGAGCTCCACGTCAAATGTATTACACATGAAACTATGATAATATATCAAGCCATATCCACCTGCTCAGGTACTCTGCATAATTAGAATAACCCCTAATAGCACTAATTACCAACCACAAATTACCAAGAATTACTTCCATAGGTTTAATGGCTTTCCACGTAGATAAAATTAACGTATGTAGCTAGTACAAATAAATACATAGCTTCTTACAATTGATTCCTTATGTTTATGAATATTTAACCATTTGTTTTAAAACATTAAATATTTCACTTTAGATCTAATTCGATAAATATAAACATTATTGGTCATCAATTAAAAAGAAAATTCAATTTTGTATTTGAAAATATGTAACTCGTACAGTAAATTTATTCTAAGAATAAATTTGTTTGTATTAGAAAATTATTAACAATAATTAACACTTGTGAACCTGTGCAGTAAAAAAAATCAAATGACAAAGGTGAACTAGGAATAATACAACTGTGTATTATATAAAATAATGTGTAAATGCTATTTAATCTATTAATCTCAAAATGAAATTTTGAAATGCAAATAGGCCATTTTAAAACTCCTCTTTAAATTGCACTTTAGAATTTAACTATACAACAACTAATTGTAGTCCTCAAGAGTAAACTGCTCGACTACGTACACAATTGTTTCTTTCTAATACTTTTTTTTTTAAATAAAACTGTGGTGAATAACAGAATTTTTGAAGATTCTCGAACAGAAACGATTGTTGGTGCACGTAAAACAAATGTTCTAATATAAATGCGAAGTATTCGTGTTCGCACCAGATGGAAAGCGGTAACTGTACATAGTAGATTTGAAGTGACTGTGATTCTAAGAATGCACGTATTCCTAGATACATATTGCACGAGAGTGGTGGATGCTGGGTTTGAGTGCATGGTACAGGTATATAGCTATAAGAATAAAAGTGGATTTAGAGGGGTTGTGTCGTCAGAACGCTACGAGAGTTGATAATATCGCCACATCGATCATATTAGTCGATATTCAGCGTTGTTAGGTTGTTATATATTAGAATTTAGTATAATATATTAATACAAAAGTAACTTTGATTTCACTAACATATCATATCCAAAATTAAGATGTTACATTTATGTATACATAAAGTACACGAAAACAATTTGTTTGAAAAAATTTTATTGCATTCTTAAACGTCCCTTTCTTTCATCTTGGTATATTTAACGCAATTATTTTTAATTGTGTGAGATTGAGTGTTGGTTTTGTTAATATAATACAATTTAGTTTTCTCTCCAAAGTGACGATAATCCTAAAATTCTGAAATAAGGATCTCAAAATTTAATCAATGAAATGTTTTCAAAAATCCCCTTCTTCATATACATATGTAAAGTATATTTACTATTAATCTTGCAGAAAGCTTCTTTATAGTCAAACGTTCATACACGATTCTCAAAGCACTGGAACATGACACACCTATTGTTTTAACTAACTAATGCAAGTTCATTCGACAATCTTTTGGTATAGTATAATTCTATAAGTTTTTTCGGTGCTTTTTTCAATATTTGCTTCGTTTGGTTGATCTGAACGACCTTCGTTAGATATCGTTCACACGATAACGTTTGAACTTTTTACTCCGGTTTAACCATTGGCTTGGAATAACGTTTTTGACACATGATGGATGACTTCTACCGATAGTTTTTTTTACTTGCGCGTAATATAATTCTCTAACTGTGAATTGATATTTATTACTTTTATTTATTACTGCACTCTACTATAATTGTGAAACTAACGTATATTACTTAAATAATAATTTTGTTTCATGCATTATTTTATTTCACGTTACTTTAATCCAAGGTTAAAAATTGTTCGATTGACAAACGTAAGGGATTCTTTAATGTTATTAATTATTTATGAATTCCTTGAGCCTTTCAGAAAATAATATTTGATCGCCGCACGAATGTCATCTATCCCCATAGTTGAAAACTCCAAACATTATTGTAGCGACTTCGTCACCACGTTTTTGATTGACTTGTCCGTTCGCGGTTCTCTGTCTTGGACCGGGTATATAACCCCGGTAAAACAGAAGAACGCGGCGGACGGCATTTAAGCATTTCTGGAGTATTTTCGGCGCGCGGCATACAACAGTAGACGAGCGACATCCGATTTTCAATTGGAACAGTAGAAAAACGGCATCTGTAGATTCCATTATTAACTGGAGCATCGTACCGCCGACGCGTGACTCCAAAAAGTACATCGTCCAAGTGCGCTGTATAAAGATACGAATAAATATCAGATTTTGACCTTTCCGCGAACGCAAAACGTGGGTGTGAATTGTGTTTTACTGTCTCCTCAATAACACCTTACATCGCACTAAAATTATTCATTCCTAATTCCTTCCATTATAACGCTGACATGTTTGTCTCAAATATTGTCTAAAATCGTTAACAATTATATTAATACTAGGTTTACGGACATTTATTATACGATTTATTTTATTGCTCCCAGAAAAATTCATGTTCGTTCACTCAGATTTTGAATATTAGACGTTCAAAAATAGGTAATTGCATTATATACCGGTGTAATTACGTCAATCAAAGTCGACGCAAACATTTGCCAAATAGTGTTTATACAATTCAATACGAACCAAACTGACGCGTTCCGAAAACCTAGTGTTAATTACGTTTTATATTTTGCATTTGCTTATCATCAAGTCCTTACACAACAATATTCTTACTAAAACGTGAACGTTCATTCGACATAGGTATTACAATCACAACGATAAATCTTTTTCACAAAACATGTCGAGCAACAAAAGCAAAGTATTCTCAATTCCCAGTAACCGGTAGACTCGATAAATCCTCTCCCCGCCACAGTCCATCCGCGCTGAATGCAAAAGACGTGAACGAACGGAGTCGATCCCGAATCCGAATTTCATTCATAACAGTCCGTCAGGTTTGTTCGGTTGGTTGCGGAATCAGGATGAAATTCGTTAGCGGGAGCGACCGGAGCCACCAAGCGGGCCGGAAGAAACGCAAAAATACGTGACGGTGTTCGGCCGAGGAGATTGGACGACGAGGAACTGGCAGAAGGAAACGGCAGAAATAAGAGGGGAGGATAAATAAAACTGACGGGGAAAAAAGGGGTCGAACCAGACACGACCCGGTGTTTGCATAATATATGAAAATTTCGAAGACACTCTCTCAGGGAATCATAAGGGAACCAGACTGCCGGATTGGAAAGAGAAAAACTCAAGCGAGAGAGGGAGGAAAGAAGCAAGAAGCAACCCGCTTCGCGGGTTTGAAGGAGGTCTGTGTAAAAAAAGGGTGCACGGTGTCGTCTAAGAAGGCGACTGGAGTCGCTGAATTTCCGGAGTACTTCTTCGTTGGGTCACACAGCCTTCAGTCAACTTGTTTCGGAAGTTGTTTCTCACTTATTCATGAATCGCGTGAAGCGCACGCGACGCTGCGAAGCAGTTCGAAAAAGATTTTCGTCGTAGCCCCTCCGCTCCGCTACGGCCGCATCCTTATGGAAATCCATTACACCTGTAACATCGAATTTCACGGATTTCGCGGGAGGAAATTCAACCCCGCGACAATCCAAATGTTTCGTTCCAACCCCCAGGGAATTCAATTTCTCTTGTCAGCCTGCCCTCTTGTTCAGTCTTCCGTTTCGCTTAAAACAGTTCCGTGACACATGGTTTAATCGCTCGTCGATTTCCGCAGGTTTGGAACAGCGTGATTGAGAGAATTGGAGTGACTGAAAGAGGAACTGGTTTTCATTTTAATTGACGGACGAGTTTGGCTGCGGGGGCCGCTTTTTGTCGTTGATGTTTTAGCTCTGCGGGATTATTGTAAGTTTTGCGTACTCGAATATTCGAAAATTATTTTTCTGTTGATCGCGAGAGATTGAACTACAATTATCAGTAGATCAATGTTCAGAGTTGTTGGACGAATGTTCGTTTATATAATTGATATTGAAAGTGAATTTGACTCGTGCGTGATTTCCGTGTGTTTTGTACTTTGTATATCGTATGTTATTCTGTTTGGTTTTGTTTTGTCAATTTGATATGCGGATTTTATATTTGGTTTATTAAATGTTATGAATTCATATTACACTGCGTAATTCTGTCAAGAGTTTTCTGTGATGCAAATTTTAAATTTAGGTGTGCCTTGTAGTGCGTCGTTTTATAAAATAGACGTCGCGTTGTGGTTTTATTGGCGATGAGAATATTGTTTTCTTCTTTTCATATAGTACAAGTATGTTACAGTCACAGACGATTACATCAAAAAGATAAGATTATCATACTGTTTATTAATGCTAGTGAGACCATTATGTATAATAGAGTAGTAACATATTCACGGGGAAAGCGAATTAATACGTAATATGTATTTAACTCATTTACATCTAGGAGCGGAATATTCTACAACCATGCAGTTGGTCGTTGCGGTTGCATTTAAAAACTAAATGCAAATGAGTTAACCATACCTGCTGGTATTTTTTTTGTTTCTTTCCACAAACGATTTCAGTTTTTAATTGCACTATAATATTTATAATTTGTACAACATACGTTATACTTGAGATAATTACCGTATCCTTTCAATAAAATCCTTCGAAATTGGTGTCTCATTTAATTAGCAAAGTTAAAAATATGGAAGCCCTCGTGAAAGACAGCTTTAATAATTCAAGGCATTAAACTTACTTTATCTTCAAAAATTCACGCTAACAGAAAATTTTACTTTACGCATTAAGAAGTTTACGGCAAGTTACCAAAATGTTATAAAACGACACAGAAAAAAAACAAGACTTTGAACACCCAAGACTTTCAGTATTCCCAAGATTTTCAAGATTAAAAAAAGAATTTAAATTTCAACACTTTGGCAGCTCCCAAGATAACGAAATAAACTTCCAAAACTCTCAAACCTGCACGAATGCCAAAACAGTCGAAAATTGCCTCGAAATTTGGTCTCTTTTAGTTTGTTCGCAACATCTGTAAGACTTTGTTGAAGTTCCATCGGTGGAAGCGACGTTTTCAGCACCTTCGACAATCTCTTTAGCACGAGAAAAAAAATGAATGAAGCGTAAGCTTATAAATTCAACGGAACTAGGGCGAAGGCCAATCACGATTTGCATTATGTCGGGGAAGCTTAATTCGCGGGACGTTGGAAAAGTTGGCCGGTGTGAATAATCGTGATGTCGGAGCTGTTCGGTGTCCTGGCGGTAACTTTATGTTGTCCAGGAGCGAGCCTGAAGGAGGGAAGCCATCTATTACGAATCATTATCGAGTCTTGATTTATAATCCCCATAGGGCGGATCTTAATCCCAAATCAGCTTTCGGTGCTTTATCGGATAGCCTCCCAATCCACGTCTGCTTAACCTCAAATATGTATTAACATAGACCATCCTGTATTAGATGATTTCTATTTCAACTTTGTTGGCTTGAATGATCATGCATTGTTCTAATGTTAGAAAATAATAGGTATATCTTTGTACGAGTGCCTATTTTAGTAAGTTGTATTTGAAAAATTAGATTAAGGAGAATTATTTTCGTTTCATCGGTCTAGAATATTTCTTGTGGCGAAAGTAATATGAATATATTCACAGATGTTTAAAATATTATTACATTTAATATTTAGTTTCTTTTTACTTTTTACGAATCTTTAAGTGTCATAAATAGGTCTATGTATAGACATCGATAATTCAACTATTATAATCTGCGTTGTAATCTTATTTTAAAGTTCTTTTGAAAATACAGTAATAAAATATATATAATAAATAAAATGTTTTTATAAATTGATAGAGGAGTGATTAAATAGTATTTATAATACAAAGTAGTGAATACTGAATGTGGAATGAAATTTATTTATATGGAGACTCTTTTTTAAAAAAAAAGCAAGATTTTACATTCGGTACATACAGGTACGATTTTACATACATTCACAATTCAATTGGATATGCGTTATGTAACCAACAGGATGATATATTTCATGAAAAAATATGTAAAAAAATATAAAAAAAACCTCATTATTTGAATTGTCGATTTTCTTCTCGAGAAAATCCTATTCGAAAATTTATCATGAATATCTGCGTTTCTGCATTTCTGCATTTGGCTGACATATGATAACTAGAACACATTGAAATACGATATTTTTCAAAAGCGAGAATTTAAATAAAAAAATTTTACTGTAGGTACATTCATTACATACATTTAAAAGTAAAATCAAATAGAAAAATTGTATTCAATATTTTTAATTAGTTTTTTTCACCTTCATTGTCAAACAATATCTTTAAATAATTGATAATGATAATAAGGTAAAAATAGTCGAATACTACCTGGAAATATAGTAAAACTCAAGAAGAATGAATAATTTACATGAATAGAATTTTTTTATTTTATGAAAGAAGTACTCCTTACCGATAAAAGATTATCAGGAGCTCTAATATTTTTATATCACAAATTACTTGCATTCCTCATTACCAGAGATTAATTACTCTTTTTGAACGGAACAGCAGCCGCTCCAAACTTCCCTCAGTCGTTTGTCAACATATCAATTAATCACCCTCTAAAAATAAATTAGCGTATTATGTGTCTAATGTTGGAAAACCATTCATTATAATTTATTACCGAACGAGACGAAACAGCCCCGCCTGGATCAATTCAGTTCTAAAGAAAAATCTGCGACAGTTTCAAAATTGATTAATGCAAAAATCGAGTATAGTAATCTCAAGGATTGATAATAAAAATAATATTAGAACTCTAAAGAATATATAAATTACTTTGGTGCATTTTAGAAAGTAGATTGATTTTGGATATCGTTTTGAAATATTTCTGTATACTAACAAAACTTCTGTATCAACAATAATGTGGAAAGTAGAAACTAAATAAATGAATTCTTACGATAAAAAGTAGATGAATACTGCATAAACCTCAAAATCTCCGAAAATCTAGATGTTTAAATCAGGTACATAATATTCTTTTACGCATTTGTTATCAACCAATATTATTGTTGTAAAATGTAAAATTTTACATTTTAGTTATTAAGTAAAAATCAATTAGATGACATAAAGTTGTAAATCTGTATCTACTACCCCATAGTAAAATAAATCACATTATGTATCTTATAACGTAATAATAAATATTGATATCCAGAAAAGCTAAAAAATCTATTCCTTCCTTATCTTGCCAAATAAACAATGGAATTAAGATATTAACTGTTTAGCACTGACTTTTAGTTTAATTCTTAATTTTCTTCGACACCTTATATTACTTAAAAGTTCTAGGATTTTGAACAATCACTATCGAAGTTGTAAATGTATATTACGAGTAAACTTTAATGAAACATTTGTTGCGTCGCTAAATCTCTTTAGGAGGGTTATTGACGACACCTTCTGCGAGGCACATTGGAGCCCTGAGTATTTTTTACCATAGCAGAAATAAAAGCCCAAGGAACCATTACTTCAATAATTTAGTCGTATTTGCTTCGGCACGTTTTGCCAGTTTGTAGATTTACCGTAACTTTAACTTACATCTGTTTGCCAGAAGTCGAGGCGATCCTTGGATTTATTACTCGCTATGGTCAGTGTCAAGAACGTTCAAGACCCTTGCGTGGGTCACCCGGGGGCTGCAATCGGCAACCCCCTCCAGGATCACCGGTTGATTCCCACTCAGACAAATTTTGTACACCCCTACCAAAAAAGGTTTATAAAAACCCACGCAAGGTACAGAGACGAGAGACACAAGAAAAATTCTGAACTAGACACGAGACGGAACATAGACGTCGTTGTATACTCTCGCCGCTGACGATTATTATTGAACTAACCAAAAATAAACACTAAAGTATTTTTCACTGAAGTAATTAGATACAGTCCACTTTCCAAACAGTTCGCACAAAGTTAAGTCGGCGTGCGACGTACGGGTTTCACTATAAGATTTTCGAATAGAAAACGCGTACACAACAACATTATACGAATTTTAAGCTGATAATTTCGTATCGATCCGAAATGATCAACACGAATTAGTTTGTCATTACAATGGAATTAACGGAACGAAGTCTCGGTCCGGAATTCGGAAGAAAGCAATGCCATTAATTGGTGTGATAGAGTGAATGAGCATGGCGTAGGGATGGATATTTCATCAGCGACCAATAACATCAGAATCTTCCAATAAATCGATATTACTCAGTTCCCAACCGCAGTAAAATTGAATGAATTGCGCGGAAATATTTATCGTGATGTCCTGGCAATATGGTCGGCGAACGATATAATAAATCCTGGTCGTGTCCGATTCCTTCCTTCTTGTACGATCTAATAAGAACATATACAACAAAGTTCTTACATGAATGCGGCTACTACAAAAGTTCTGGAAAATTTGAATATCATAATATAATACATTCATATCAATAAACCAGTCAAACTCTGTTGTTGTTTAGGAATGTCTTCGAATTTTTAAATCTACCAAATTTTTCATACTTTTCTTTTAATGAAGTACTTATTCACATAGCTAATATTTATTCGTATACAATCACATATTGAAAATAAAATTAACAAGAATTTTTAATAATATTTATAGTATATTATTCTATGAATTTAATATTACAACCTATTATACAAATTAGGAGTAACGTAACGTATGGCAATACAATTGTATATTTATATATTCCTATTTATATTCTCTCCTATATATAATATAATACATCACTAATACCTGTAAGCAGGTGGGATATTATTGAGAATATACCTACAATGCATCGTACAAGAGAAATCAGACTATATGATTTCTATAGAATGTTTTATATTGACCTCAAAGGAAAAATTACTAGACCAGACAAAAGCGTCTAACAAGTTTCTTTTGTATTATGAATGCTTTGTTCGTCCTCTGCATGCATTACACCCTTCACGGGAAATTCTTCGGGCGTGCCGTATCGGCGAACATCCGTCGAGATATTCGGATTTTATGGTAATTGCCCGCGATCAATCACGTCCGCAGACGTTCGTCTCCGAAGATGCCAGGAAATTTCTCAACCATTGGTGAGTTGTTCGTTAAAATGAAACGATTGGTTTTGATATTGGTGCTTCTCAACCTCTCTTCTTTATCGTTAAACTCGGAGAATTTACATGTATGTGCTGAGTTGCATGAATTATTATATGAAATATTGTACTTCCATGTAAATTTTCTAGAAATCAGAAATACTATCACTTGTGGAATATTGGATGAGATTTTTATTTGATATTGAATCTAAAGAGAACTTTAACGAAATTAACAAAATTCTACTTAAATCTAGTTTCTGTAAATTAGCAAATAAATGTCATTAAAATTTACTATTCAGTTTAGTAATATTTGGTAATACAGTATTAATATTTTATACACTAGTTTAACAATAAATAACAAATAAATTTGTATACGAATATTTTAAGCTGAATTGTTATATATGTCGAAACACTTTTCCCTATTAATGAGGATTCTATCGAAATATTAAATATAAATTGAGTATGAAGAATTCATTAAAATATTTATACATAACATGTTACAATCTTCTCAGACTGCGTACCATTTCCAATAATGAAAGTTTTAATGAGCAATATGCAATATCTAATTTTATTCAAGAGATAATCTGTTCTGAAGCTTCATATACATTTTCTTGCGACATGAATTTATGAAACTGAAGAAGACAAAGAAATTTGATATTATATAGTACCTGTTGAATATAACAGATGCACAAGAAGAGACCAACTAAAAATCGATCACAATACATTTTACAATTGATGTATTTATTCAAAGAAAAATTATAATCTTCTTAAATACCAATGTGACTTTCTGAATCATAGCTTTCTGTGTTATATTTGTATCCACAATGTAATGCCTATATACGCGTGTAGTTTCAGTTGATGAAGACAGAGTAGGAAAACTGATGAAAACAGGGTTGGAGAAGGTCCCAAAGCCCCAGAAGTTATGCTGTACAGCACTAATTTAAACTATTGCTCTCTAGGGTTATATGTACTGATGAATCTTCAACACTTACCTAGTTTGCATTTTAAACACGTAATCAAGATTGATTGACATTTTACATGAGTGAATTTACTGGTTCGCCCAAAACGCAAGTGAAAAATATCGATCATTAATGAAACGTACTATAAGCTGGTTTCACTGGAAACAATGAATATAATAAAATTAATATTTTAATTACGTAAAGACTTCGTAGATACCATGGTAAAGTTTAATTCTGTAATAAAAATAATAATTGCAGTGTTGAAATAATGTATTTAAAGCAAATTTTTCACCAGTTAACTGAGTTTGGCGAGTATACACATCAACTTAAAGCTTGAAATGATACTAATTCTTTCAGCAATGTTTATTTTCTCAGATAAACATGTAATTCTTCTTTATTTTGCTTCGATTTTTCATTAAAATGTACCTTAGGCGCATTCTTCCTTTGTTTGACGAGTACACGCTTCATTTTTTGATTTTATGGAGCGTAAAACAAAAGAGTTTCGAAACTAAATTTCATAGTTAACAGGTTAAATCTATACCTTTCAGTTAAACAGTCAAATAAATGAAGCCTATATAAACAATGTACTATTTCATCTCGAAGTACCGTATTTGTCAGTTCGAGTCAAGGTTAATCGAACATCTTAGAAAACGTCAATTAACAGCTCATCGAGTAATTACACCGATCGAATTATCCCATTCTCTCGAATAAACTGTCCATAGACAAGCCTAACTAGGTAACGGTTGAAAATGGAATTACAGAACCTATCGTGTTCAAGCCGATCCTGAGAATTGAACACAGGAGTTTTCGAGTACTTCGGTTTCCCGATGATCGCGAACTATTTGCTTTAAGCGAATTCTTCGACGTGGATCCTGTCGGACCGGCTCTGCGGGTTCACGAAGGTCCTCAGGAAGCGACCCGGGCATTCCATTGTTCGGCCAAGTGTCCCAAACGTTTACAGAATGTCCACGAGATGCCCCATTGTCCGTCTAAACGTCCTGGATGTCTATATGATGTCTCTCGAACAGCATTATACTGGCCCGGGCGACTGCATTACCTCTGTTTATTATGTAACTCTCAAACGCCGAAACTTCATTTAAATGTATATACATATACAGCACCAAAGACCGAGTATCCCAGGTTTTAATGTTCAAACTTCGGCAGTATAGTCTATAGTACTGAATAAAAATAAATGTAAACATAAGTTATATAGAGCTTTATTAGAAAGTTATAATAAAAATACGAAATACAAGTAATATAAGAATAATAACCGACTTGCTGTTACTGCGAGCATTGACTCGAATAGATCTATGTATTTACTACTTGACAGCGTCACTTCCAGAGTTAATTAATACTGCATTTCAAGATGTTTAACGTAAATATTGCTCGATAAATGGATTAACTCCACAAAAAGAAAAATAGAAAAAAGTGATGCTATAGTTATATATTGATTTCGAAAATGTCCCTTTAAATGAAAACCAAATAATCATTGTAGAATTATTATAATTTATTATTACACGTGTAATTTAAATCTATCAAACATGTAAAATACATAGAATAGTGTATCCTTGAGGTCACTTTTATTATTATTGCAATTTTTACATGCCCAAAGGACTTTGATTATTTCGTGGTATCAAATCCAGCACTAACGAAATTGATTTTAAATATCAAAAGTTAAGAGCCAATGAAACGCTTTAATGATAAAATCTTAATAAATTCGAAAAGTGAAGTTAATCGATTAGGCCAATGAGCTGCTCATGTATAGTATATTATATTGAATTATCCTATAAAAATGCGGATTTTTATATTTCTCTTATAATCTGTTTTCAATCTAAAACATATTCTCCTTCATTATCTATTAATCTTTATTTTTAAAAGCAAAAGAAATATAAAATACCGCATTATTTATATTACATACACATTGGATATTATATTAGAATATCATATATTACATGTACATATATACCTGTTATATACAGACGTTTAAACAAAGTTGTATAATAAACGGAGATATAATTTATCCATGTAACCAACGTAATGGCACATACAGGAACATGCGGTAGGAGCCTCGGACATGCTGAGTCTACACATAACACAGAGAACCGATACAAATTTTGATTTATTCACCTGGTTGTGATATACGGGATTAACTAATTTGCATATCGATCTGGTAAAAAGTAGGTATGCGTGGAAACATACGCGATATCTCTGTTTGCGGAATAATCCAACAGTTTGGAGTTCCGGGAATTCTGGTAAGTGTGACTGAAATTGTAAATTCAATTATTATTGCTCATTGACTTAAGTATGTGGTTTAGGCGAGCTGATTATTTTGTGCAATGATTTTTCCTTCGTATAATCAGAATATGTTTTTCATAGATTTGTCGTTTTATGATAATAATTAGCAGTATACATTTTATGCTTGTCTTGTAAAATTAGCTTTTTAAGTTCATCAAAATATGTGTAATAAAGACAAATGTAATTGATGAAATGTCTATTTGATTCTATGTAGAAGGAAGCTAATATTATTTTTTCTGTATTAATACTTTTAATTTCTTACATCGAGACTGGAAAGAAATTATACGTCACTAAAAAGCAATTTCATTATTATTGAACATTAAAATAACGAGCTTAATGTATTTTTATATTATTACTGAAAAATATAATTATTAATTCGTTGAACATAAATTATTTAATTGGAAAATTAAACAAATTTCACTTTTATATTTATGATAAATAGAGTATTCATAGAAATATTGAATATTTACCAATTTCTTATAAAAAACATCCTGTAATCATTCATGTTAGGTAACTTTTCTTCTTACCGAAACATTTCATGTTGACCCATACAACAAATACTCTTCATTACAGCTCATTGTCATAAAGAACAATTAATTACAAGTAGAATATATTACTACCTGAATAAATCGCTTCTCAGACACACGAGAGAGATACATTATGAGTATACTAAGTAGATAGGAAGGAAAAATGCAGTAAAAATAAATACACTAAATATACAGAAAAGGCAAAGAAACAAGTGAATCTGAAAATTAAAGCAATGATTAAGTGCAAAAGCATTTATAAAAACATAATATTCTTAATATTGACCCCTTACCCGGTGATTTCTTTCTGAACTGTGATCGATTTCACTACTTTGTTATTAATAATTTATTGAAAATAAGAGGAAATTCCAGTCTTATTCTATGCCAACGTGTGTTCTAAAGTACAATCATTGATAACAGAGGAATAATATGTAATTTGCATTCAAATAAATTGAATGATATTGATGTTTATTTAATTCTACTTTAAATCTTCATCGTGAGCCTGACACAATATTTTAGAACAAGGGGAATATAACCCCATGAATATATTTATAAAAGAAGAAACGACGTTTTTAGCATCTAAATTGTGAAAAGATCGAGCATTAGATTCTAAGAAATAAAATGCATAATGTCTAGAATGTACGATAAAAGCTGAGACACAAATGAGCGTAGAGCAAGAAAGAATGAATAATTCGTTTTCACGTGCGACGGAAAAATGGCCGCTCAGCGAAGCTAGTAATGATGCCGTGATTGCGGTAAAACGGCGCGAAATGCGACACGGTCTCCTATACACCGGAAACCTACTTTTCCATCAAACGTGGATATCCCGCCACACGGATTTAATTCCTGCTCTTTCATTTCGCGGAGAACCCGCACACGATATGAAATCTCGTCGTGTTTCGTACTTTCGCGCGTATTTCCCCCGGACTCGAGTTAAATCTCGAGATCTTCCTTATTCGAAATCTACACAAATGCCACGGATGTCTGTGCACGTGTCATTTTCCACGTTTTTCCAGAAATATATGCCAGGTTGTACCGTATTTGACATTCACACGGATACTCCTTTGATTCGTTTCCCTTTGTACGAACCGATTATATGAATAAACGTTCAGAATTACGGGCATTAAATGTTAAAGTGATTCATTTTGTGAACTACCATGTATGATTTTTTTTATCTTTTTATTAACGAACCTTGGATTTCATTTCTTCTTCTATAGAAAGTTTGGACAAAATAAATTGCTTGTTTAGTGAAGATAAACATTATTTTATGAAATGAAATTTATTCTCAATTTATACATATTTTGTCATTTAAAATAAATCCCAGATACATTTAGATGTTGCGAAAATATTATTATGAAATATATAATGAATAAAGGTTTTAATGTTCATTATATATCACGTGTTTCCTGAAAACTTAAAATCGTTGGAATATTTATAGTTATAATCTTTGAAATTACCGTTAGAATATTTAAACTTAGTATTTTCGTAATAAATGAAATACGATTAACAATCTTGTTAATTTGAATAATACAAAATTAATAATATTTACCTTTCAAAATATTTACAATCTTTATATAATGTGCGAAATACTAATTTTATTATAAAGTGATTGTTAAGAAACGAAACTAATAAAGTAGCGTACATAATGCAACAAAATATCACCATACAATTGGCTTCATCGATTAACTTACTTACTTCGTCGACTAACAGAAGTGAAATAAATTTTAGCTGACTATAGTATTTTTGATAACATAATCTGAATATGCATCACACGAAAAATATTACATTCAGATTCACTCATGGAACAGAAGAGTTTGAAATATTTTACAAATCCCTTTGAAAAATTTCTCCAAATTTAATCACATTAACAAATATTTTACTGATTTAATCCGGTGTCGTTGAAGCCGGTTAGTGGAAGAGAAATTACGAGCAGCTTGGTTAAACATTTTTTGAGAAAATCTTCGTTCCATATGCATAGAGCATCATTAAAATGTTGTAACATTCATACAAATCGTGGTCAGTTAGAATCTACTATGTAACATAAATCGTACATGATTTAATTTCATCACTGAGATACATATAACATTCTATTTATTTGAAATCTGTAATTTTGGTGTGCAAAGAAAAAATTAAAAAGACAATTAGACAATAATAAAATAACAATATTTAAATCTTGCATCTATTATTAAATTTAATAGTGATTAATTGTTAAAAAGGTGTGTATGAATCGATATATGTACAGGTATATCGACATACTTAATATCTCGTATTCTGAGTGTTGTTTGAGGAAACGATATTATTATTATGGTACATTTATATTTTACATGCCTTGCGATTTGTTTAAATTGCGTTTTGTGCTCAATAAAAATATAATTTATTAAAAATCTAATATAACAATGCGCCACAATGTTTAATTTAATATATTGAAATAGAATATGACACATGTAATTGATTATTACCCGACTTCTATGGATTATAATTTATTACTTATATCAATTAATTTTATTACTGACGTTTCTTTTATTAGAAATATCGAGAAAGGAAATAATTCACTATAGATTTTTAATAACGTTTTGTAGATTTGGTAATAGCATTATGATAAATATTATCATAATATTTATCATAATATTTATCATAATGCTATTAAAGCATCATTATTTATTAAAACATCATTCTTCATCATATTAATGCTATAAAGATATTTCTTAAATTAGAAGTATTTATTTAAACCTACTCAAAAATAAAAATATCTTATAAGAACAAGTTGCATGCAAAAAAGTATTGTGTCCTAATTCTTATTTCATATGTGATCTTTCATTATTATTACGATATTGCAAATATTTTATTTATGTAATTACTTATAAAATGTAATTTTCAAACATGCGAATAGTTCTATCGTGTATTCTATAAGGTCAAGCTCCTGTATAGACATTCATATTGAACTTAACATCTCGACCCTTACAAAACTAATATTAATTACAAAACATTCTGGAGAAACAGAAATTGAAGCAAACTGTTGGAAAATGATAATACTGACAAACAGCAGTTGTTAGAAAGATTACTGCACCAGCAAATATAACGAATATGAAAAAATTCATAATTTAATATAGATTAATATACTTTCTACTTTCAATATTATAAGCGAATTATCTATATAATAAAATTTTATCTAAATTAGAAATATATATTTTATTTGTATAAATATTTATTAATATAAATTACGCTAATAATCGAAGTACGTAAGTAAAACGCAGTGATCAAAATTAAGAGAGCTAAATTGTTTCCTTATGTTTTCTCTAACTGTATCCAATGCTTTGTATTTTCCCCAATTATATATAATTCACTGGAAGTCGGAGAACACCCAAGTAAACGAACTCCCCAGATATCAGAAGATCGGTGAAAAGCAGTCTCGGAAAATCAATGAAGATTGTATCGCGACGATTTCCATTACCAGTGACCGCCTTGAATTTATATTCGTTGTTAATCGAATTCATTTCCCGAAAATTCCTTCTTCTCTGCCTGAACACCTTTTACGCTTTCTTTTGGTCACTGACACTTACTCCGACGAGTCGTAAAAAAAAGCGACGGTAATTGCATTCCTTCGAGGATCACGCCGGGAAATCGAAGGAATTCGATTTTACAGTAACGATACTACGCCCGCGGAGTATATTCGTTTATTGGGCTATATTTTGTTCCAGCGGATTCGAGCTTAACGAGAAATAATTTTTAAAGTACCGTATCACATTTTTCTGGAAAGCCGATCAGTAGCCGCGATAAATCGTTACCGGGATCGTACGGTAGAATTTGTGGCGCAGATTAAAATTGGGTTCCTTCTGTTGTTTAAAGCTGCAAAAATACGCGACAAACACTTCTACTTTTTTAACAATAAACGGTTAAAATTGTACGAGTATGCGATGAAAATGTTGTCTTCAGAATTTATGATTTATCTATTGTCGTCGCGTAGTAAAAGTGATGGAAGAATTAAGTAAGAATTATTTTTGAAGAATTTACTGTTGCGGTGTGTGATATATTTCGGACGTAATAGGTATGAATAATCCTAAAAATGTTGTCATTAATATTCCTTATGTTTAAAAATAACCCAATCCAAAAAGATCATGGCAGTTTGATAAGGCATTTCTAAAATATTCTGTTGATACATATCCATTCCGCGCAGAGAAATTAAAATGAAAGTTTTTAGATATATTTACTTCATTTAAGGGGAATAATTTCTATTAGCTTACAGTCTTGAGGCGTTTGGAGAACAGTAACTTCATTAAATTTTAAAGTTTTGAACATCCAATATTAGACTCGACTAATTCAACTTCAAACTTCTTACTTTCTTCTGAAATGATTTCCCTGGCTTTTAATGCGAGCTTTCGATTTTTGTGTTTAATTACATTCATTCGTTTAAATTGTATTTAGGTTATATTCTTCCTTGTAGAAACGTTTATAATCATGCACAAAGTGTATGTATTTACATTGCCTAATTTAAAGACATAATTATTTCCTTATTTTATTAACGTTTGATAAGCAAAAAAAATCATATTGATGATTTCTTTACCTTCCCATAAATTATTGTTAAATAATATAAATACATACATTGAAAACATTAAGTTAAATAATATAAATAAACAAATACATTGAAGTTCGATATAATAAAGTGAAACAATCACCAAAACACGTTTTGGCTATCGGAATGACCTGAACAATAATTTAAAAAATCACAAATCACTTATCACGTCATAACATTTTAGTGTTACACTTATCATATCTTAATATGAAAAAGATAATCAGATTTTGGTCAAGTCGATAACTTAAACCATAATTAATGTCATCGCTGATTCCTTATCACGTCCTAATACATCACCCGAAAAATGCTTCTATCTTCGGTGAATACGCAGCTTAAACCGGACACTATCTTCATTCTCGGTGAATCGAGTGATAGGGAAAATCTTCAACACATTACCGCAGCGTAATGGAAAGCATCCAGCGTTTCTTACCTCGGCCTCATCTTGCCCAGCCCGTTACCCCATTACGCGAGATTAATCGTTAATTTCGTAATCCTCCCACTTTTATTGCAGTTGCTTGTTTCCCTCCCTTCTTATATTCCCGGCGAGTTACCGTGAGCCGGGATCGCGGCGGTAAACGAGGAAATTTCTTTGACCGGCAACGAATGCCAACTGTAAAATTTATAGGTGAACGACCAATCAGAGGCCAAGACGAACGAGCCACGTAAAGCCCGGAGAAAATTATCGCGGGCTAAGGAAACAGGGAGAGTCTTGATAGTTGGAACCAGTTTTTGAGCATCAGAGGCTCCGAAACAGAAAATTGAATTAACCAAATTATTTTGTGTTACAACTGACTGATGCTCTTATCGTCGCAAGCTTTTACTTTCTTCTTTTCATTCAATTCTTACATTCTCTATTGCTTGCAAGTAGATTTCGATGAAATCGTTAAACATCTATTTTCAGGCTGTTTTTACCTGTACGTAACTCCTCACCGTGTGAAAACGAGAATTGAATTACACTTTGGGACGTCATTTTTTAAAATCTTTTTTTTACGTATATCGATGGTACTCAATGAAGAAAAGACTAAATTTTCAGATTCAGGTTTAGGAATTCATTAGTTTACAAATTATGCACATATAGAGTTAATTAATCCATATGCAAGTATAATAGTAGAGAAAGCACTGATTTTGATGGTTTTGAGATTGTTGTCAAGGTCATCATTTTGAATACCTTCTTCCTTTGAGGAAACCGGCGTTTTCTTTTGGTTTTCTAAATAATCGCAAAAAATTTCTTCTTTATTGTTATATGCTTAGAACAAACTGTTTTTCTATTATTAATGGTTTATCCTCTAAGTAAGTGTGCACTTGCAATGAACAGAGAATTCCTTTACCTCCTTTCAAATTATTAACAGTAAAATGAATATGAAATGCATAGCACGAATGAAATGACACGGCAAGAGTTTAATCTAATGGGATTAACACTTAACGTTGAATGGCTTGCGATTTAAACTACTTTAATTCTTGAAATGTACAGAGTATTGCATTTTAATTTCATTGAAAGAAATGAAAATGTGGAAAATAAGAAGGTATGTTTTTAATATAAAGTCATATGAAACGACGAGGAATATATTATGTTGACGTTTATTCGAGTTTCGACATTATGGAAAGAAAATTATATTGTAATAATTATTCAAATGAAGGATTTATTTGACTTTTTATTTTCTTTGTTACTTTACTTTAGTTAATAGAGTTTTAATAATTTGATTTCAACGAATAATATAATACAAAGGTGAAGAATAGAGATACTTTTTTATACAATGGATAAAATTTCTATTTGTAATTAACAAGATGTAGTGTTCACAAAGGACATTATTATAAAAATAATAAAATGGTTTACCCTATATATTTCGAAACTAGTTACTGTTCTCAAATTTTATTATATTATACCACTGAAGAATCTTTTAAAATAATATTCACCTTCAGCGACCAGCCAAAAATGGCTGCAGAGCAAGTCAATATACTAGGTTACTTTTGATGCATATTCGAATTTTCATTGCGCATATTTAAGTACCGGTTTTTTCAGTACAAAATATTACTCCTTAGTGTTTACTTTAAAAACAATAATGAAACGTACCACGATAATGTAAATATTGTATAAATATAATTTCTTTCCAGTTTATACGATATACCAAAATGATCAATCCGTTTTATTTTAAACGTTCCATTTACATATTTGCTATGCGTAGTTTATAAAAAACCGGATTATAAAATTACATTATATCCACTGGGCGAGGAAGCTTGTAAAAAAATGGAATAAATATACATGGGAGAGTAAGTAACTTTTTTTCGCTACATACGTACAATTTACGTAGAAAAAGACTTCCGTTGACGTATAAAAAAAATCGCAATAAAAGACGGATCAAAAGTGACCCGGCATAGACTGAACGAGAGTCAAAGAAAACGTATTACATTCTCGTCGATGCACAATCATTTTCCGATTGATGGGACCTTTCGAAACAGGTATAAAAAAGCTTGCAGTAATATAGATCATAAACCGCGATTACGACCCTTCCGTTCGTCTCTTTAAAACGCAAGTATTACTCGTGAATTTCTCGGTTGAGACTGTTAAAAGTCTCTGTTTAATGTTCATTGCATAAATGTTACCTTGAAACGAGATTTCGAATACACACAACTATTCCTTTTGATACACTTTCGAAGAAGAAAGTGAATGTAGAAAATGAGGTGTTGTCGAAGTTTATAAAAATAGGCGTACGACATACTGTGAAAAAAGAGAAAAGTATAATTTATGCAGCTTATAAGCTTACAAACCATAGGTAATTATATGAATGAGTTAAGGATACATTTATATAATTATTTTCTGTAATTATTTATATAACGTTTTAAATACTCGGCTTTGCAGAATTGGAATAAACTTTATCTGATAATATTTTAATTTAAATTTTGTAAACCTTGATTCAATATCTATTTAATTCCTATCGATTTAAGAAATTTTATGACGTCTTATCGAAATTAAAATCTCACCGAGGTCCATAAGCCTATATTGAATTCATCCAGCTAATTTGAATATTCAATCAAATATGAAACGGAAATATAATTTTGTAATTGTATTTGTGCTATGACGTATATAAGCGCGTTCAAATGGTTAGTATTTTATCTCGTCTTTATTATCTGTATGATTGTATTTAATATCTGTTCTGTGATATGATTCTATTGTTACTTCTATTAATAACAGAAAAGACGTGTTTAATACAATAACTATATTTTGAAAATTTCTTAGGTATGTACAGGAGTTCTCGTAAAAATGCTTTACGCAAAAGTGAAATAATGGATACAAATTAACTTATTACTCATAAATTTAGTAGATACGTAGAAATGAGGAGAAAAGTTCGCATAAACGTTTACTGTACTTGATTTTATTCATTGAAAACACCTTTTCACCTTTTCATACAGTATTGCCCCTTCTCACTATGCCAGTTGCATTTATGCATTAGATTTGTTGCAATTCTGTCTAGAAAAATCACAATCAAATATTTCAGATATTTAGAAATCAATATTTTAATTAATGTATTAATTAATACACAATTTATAAAATTCAATTATAGAGCAATTATAGTTACAAGAAAAGTGTAACAATAGATGCACAGTAGAAAAGGTCAGTGGTTACATGCGTGCACAGAAATAACTTTAATTATTTATAAATTTCTAAGTAGGTAAAATTTACTCTTGAATATTCATATATTTTCCAATTTTATTTTATATTCGTAAACTATAAAACATAGAAAAAAAGTTTTCCAACAGAAGTTACTTCTTTTATGCTTATCAAATAGTCAAAAACTTATCAATTATATATAACATTTAAACAAAATTATAAAAAAGAACATTTATAATCTTTCCTGAAACATATTCTTCTTCAAATCTTAAATCAACATTTTATATAATTATAGATTACTTTACATATTCCTAAAGTTCCATAATTTCTTCAATTTTCGAGTTGACGATGTTCCATTGTTAGCGCACTTTTCACCGAAGTGCACATCAATATCACCGAAATCAAGAAAGTTTCCGTTGTTCTGTACAATCGCCGACCAATCCCCTTTCCTGAAACGAAGAGCCAAGGTCGCGCGAGTGTGCGGGAAACGATAACAGCAAGGCCACGTACGATAAATCAGGAATACGAGGCGAGCCGAAAGGACGCCTCTAATTTACAGACTAACTTGCCGCGCGTCGTGGAGTCAGCGGCATGCATTATCCGGTATTATTAGGGACGAGATAGTAATTACGGCGCTGCGTGATGCTGCCGGTACTGCGGTCGCTATACGACATAATTAAATTACCGATAAACCGATGGAGAAAGCGTGTAGTAGAGACGCCAGGGAACTCTCTCCGTTGCCTGTCGACGTGTCACGAAATGCACGGGAATCTTCCGTTGAATCCGTTAACCGAAAGTCCTCGCGACTGATTTTAGGGGTTGAAAGCACGGACCCGATGAATTTTCCCGAAATTATTTGCCGAGACGCGCGAAAGGTATTTCTTGGTGGCTCTTTGTGCCACCGTCGGAACTTTATATTGGCTGTAAACGAGAACGGCTTTCATTTAGCCGTGTTTGATAGGCTACCGCTCGGCGTTCTCGTTTCTAAGCAAACGATCCGCATTAAGGGTTGATTTATGGCAGCGTTTCAGCCGGGATATGGTTCCGCCTCATCACGCTTCGGTCACCACGCACCTTGATTCCCATGGAAACCGTTTGTTGGGTTGTATTTCAGTTTTACTACCCGAACATTGTTAGATCATTGAAAGCAGCGAACAATACGTTTGTAAAACCCTTGTCAGGATTTTTGTTAAATGCTTTGTTTTTGTAAATATTTACGCGGATTATTCGTGTAAACGGTTTTGTTCTTCGAAACCGTGAATTATTATGCTTCAAAAGTTTTGATATTATTTTCCATTGTAAGGGAGTTGTTGGTTGCGGAATGCGAATGTAAAATTGCGATCATCATAACATAGGTATAGTGTTCGTTTCGACTATTCTGTTTCGTGTTCTGATGAAAAAAATTTCGCGTTATGAAATCCTGTTCTTAAATTGTTCCTGTGTAACAACAGGGGGGTCAAAGTTAAATCTCCTTAGCTTTCAATCATAATTATTTAAAATATAATTTCTAATTTACAGGTTCTTTTAGCTTGTTATTTGAAGCTTCAAGTTCGTTTAAATATATTTTTCTTGTAATACTTTGGATTTATGTTTTTGTAATGTCATCTTAAATGTTACCTATATGAAATTTTAAACAGTATTTGAAATAGAATTATACTAAATTAACCGCACGGGTTGATGAATTAATTTTGAAATTATTATATTAATGACTTCATCGAATTTCATAACGTATTTATTTCGCGGATATAACATTAATCTTATTTGTGCTAAATTAATTTATGCTGATATAATCTTCTTCAATTATAAAGGTAGCACGGTCTTAATTACGGTTATTAATTGTTATGAAAACGCCACAAGTGAACGTGCTATATGATTTATAAACGGTTGTTCCGTTTCAAAGTTATCGACCGTTCGTATTTCTCACTGGTGCAATAAAATGCAGCTTTATAGCTATTCCACACCACAAAATGAAAACATAATAGATGTCCCGTATACGCTAAGTTTTCATATTCTGTCTCTTCGAATGTGTTTCAATATATCTTTCTTAAATTGCGAACAAACAATGCACGTAATTCTTAGATCATACACATTTAGACAATGTTTAATATTTTACTACCTCTAAGTATTAATGTAGCAGTTGATTTCGCACAAATAACTTTTATCATCGTTAAAATTGTATATTATTATATTTACAAAGATTGTGTATTATAAAAAGAAAACTTCACATCATTAAAATTTATATTGTAATACTGAGTAAGCAAATTCTATAAAATATCTCAAACATTGTTAACCAATTTTATTTATTATGAATGTCATGTTTTAATATCAATAAATTAAAGTTTCAGTATTTTTGTAGAATTTTTAATTGAAATTTTCTAGTCAATTTTCGAACATATTTGGTAATTAAATAGCTATGTATCATAGTTAATCATCATTCTTTCTCCAAAAATTTATCATCCTTTCCATGTTCTTAATTTTCGTTAGCTTTCTTCATAATGTTTCTCTTTAAGGTTCCGCGCAGACCTTGCTACTCTGCATACATATTTACTCCGTAAACCCTCACGAACACCTGTACTTTCACTCTTTATTGCTTCACCACTTTCCCCGAGTTATCCGTATCCTACATTAGCAATTTCACTTCATTCCATTTCCCCCTTTTCTTTTTCCTTCTTTTCTAAAGGCTCCTGTTCTTATCTTAAGGATGGTCACTAATTCAACTCGATCCGTGCACGCTAACTCTCGATGCACGCGATTTTCAAATCATTGATCGTAATTACTACTAATTTCATCATCCTTAAAAATAAAATACGTGACTGGAAACATTTGTTTTTATTCAAGATTCCGCTCAATCTCATTTTCTTACATTTTCACGTAATATAATACATATTTTCTCTTCCTTGCACGTTCACCTGATAGATAATATTCATTGCCAAAAACTTCGAAAGTTCAAATTACACATTTTGAACTTGAAATAAAGATACGGAACTTATTCTTAGCTTAACATATAGTTAGTAACATAATATCAGCATCATTTTCATGAAAAAGTTCTTATTAATTAAACGTTGCAGTCACAAAAATGAACCTTACTCTGAAACATAAAGAGTTCGATAAGAACATATTTTAACAGAATACAAATAAAACATAAATTTTAAAAAGCCCACAATTTTCCAGTTAATACAAGACGGAAAAGTCACGTTACTTATAAAACAGTTATAAGACCATTGTACCACGCAACTCGTGCAGCACAAGGCCTCTACTCATCACCGTTACCTCTTACCCCTAAAGTATACACCAAACGTTAAATTGCCTGTGTCAATGTTTGCATCCGAAGGCGAAGTTTAAGTGCCAATTAACGCACGGGAAGTTCGTTAATGAAAAGCGAGGCGATATAAAATAACGATCAGCGGTGTGTGTCGGATAAGGAAGTTCGTCGCTCGCCCAGAACGCGTCGCAACTTTCAGGGGATATAAAACAGAGGCGAGACTACGGGTTCATGAAACGTGCGACAACGGTACGTTCCTTTATTGCGTTCCGCGAGAACCAGGAACTTCGAGAAGTCTGTTCGGTATCCGGTCGACAGCGCGCGCCGAGAGGGTAGTTTCACGGAGGGCGCGCTGAAGGAAATGCCGCGCGAGGCACGATGGTTACGAGTGAATTCGCTGGAATATTCAAAAGCCGATCAAGAGGGGGCAAAGTTTTTCCAATGAAGACGATCTCTGGGAAAATTCTGTTGGAATTCCAAGGGTAACGTCGGTCGAGGACAGCGCTGCTATATAAACAACGGATCGATATAACGCGCTTTCAACCCTTACTTTGCTCCCTTGGTCTTTTCTCTATCTCTCTTTCTGTCTTTGTCGTTTTGTTCTTCTTGCAGCGAGGTATTTGTCCAATCTGGGGAAATGTTCATCAATTTTCAATATTTTATCTGGACTATAAGATTTTTGTTGCTTGAAATAGTTGGATATGTGCGGAATAAGGTTTTTAACGTTAATACAGCTGTAAAATAAATTGCCTTCGTCGTTTTGTTCTTCTTATAGTGAAAGTATTTGCCAAATCTGGGCAGAAAAAATGATTTTTAAACATTTTGTTTGAATTGTAAGGTTTTTGTTGTTTGAAGTAGTTAGATGTCTGAAGAATAATGTAATAATAAGGTTTACAATGTTAGTAAAGTTGTAAAGTAGTGGACTTTGTTGGATATGAAAACTACTCAAATGAATATACTTTTAATAATTCTTCACATTTGTAGCATATATGTTTACGTGAATTTCTTTTTTCCAACGTAACTAATACATCACTGATGTTTTTTTACAATTGTACTATTTTCTGAATGATTTTGTTATACTTCAGGAAGAGGCTTGCATACTTTTAAACAGAGTTGTATTTGGTAAAGACTTGTGTTTACAGTGCAAAAATAATTGGATCAGGATTCATCCGAACTGACATTTTATAACTAATTTACGTGGAAATACAAAATTGTTTTATATTAATTTTTGGAAAAATACAGGGTGGCCTTGTAAAAATTATCACTTCAATATCTCCATTATTTCCAAAAATATAAACAAACTTTACTTGCAAACCCCATTCAATGTAAAGAGGTCTATAATATGAGAATAACTCATTTTTGTAGCTATAAAGATTTCAGAGAATTTCTGGTCACTTTAATTTTTTAAATCTCAAAATGAATGTTCGAGTTCATAATGTTGCAGTTGACGTTAATGTGAATTTAATGACAATAATGTAGTATACCTTGAGCCTGAAAATAACGTTAAAGTAGTTTTGCTCGTTTTTTCGATGCAAATACCCTATCGTGCTTTTGCTTTTGCTTCTTCTAGCTTCTTCTAGCTTCTTCTAGCTTCTTCTGAAACCGCGAGCAAAGTAGCTGTGTATCGTTCGCGATCAACGTTTTACACGAAATTCCGCTCTCACGAAAATACCTTGGAATATCAAATGGGCGAGAGAAGAGCCCTCGAGGAAGCGGAGCGCGGTCTCCCGGCGGAAAAAGTTTTTCAATGACGAGGCGTGCGTGATTCCGCGCCATAGTTTAAGACCTGACTCACACTAACGGTCAACAGTATACTTAGATCAGATTAAGTCAAATTTGATACGACCAAATCGAATCGAAGTCTGTTGATCGTCGAGTCGGTATGCATGGCGGATGACAAACAATTAATAAAATTTATTTGAGAAAGCACTAACAGAACAATTCATTTATTGATTTGGAAATATTTATAAAATTTTTAAAAATTCATTTTTCTTTATGGTAATTATATAATATCCTGTGTATTCAAAAACATTGTTTTTCCGCTGTAATACGGTCTCCTCATATCTAAAATTAACGCAAATTTTATTAAATTATACTTGAAATATAGATATACTAGGAAGAAACTTACAACATTTTCCTCTGATAATGATTTTCATGACGTGTCTGAACCCATTTGAAATTGCTAGCTGTAAGTGCAATTGACTTAAGGTAATAAAAAAATAAAAGTGAACATATTTGCATTTTATTGTGGGAAAAAATGCGGTATACTACTTGCTAATGTATCTACATTTTCTTGACGTGTGTAAACGAATTTAAAATTATTGACAGAAAATTTAATTCATTTGTAATTATCTCTGCAAGCCGTTCTTGCAGGATACGTAAAGAATCATGTTTCTTGCTAATGTATATACACTTTTAGAAAGTATTGTTCTTTTCTCAAATAAATTTCCAGAAAGGAAAGATATATTTACGGGAATTAATTGTTTTTGACCATTGAATGTGAGTATCTTCATAAAATCCTTGATCGTAAGTGATCGTGATGTGACTCTATCGTTGATCGTTAGTGTGAACCAAGCTTTATGCGGTTTTCCGAAAGACCGGTCCGTTTCGCCGGGATTTATCATCGCCGAGATATTATCGTAGACTATGTTCCATGTCGGAGCGATTTCGATCCGAAGGGATATCTACGTTTATAAGCTTGCACGGAACATATTGTGGTAACTGTCACTAGTGAGCATCTAGAAATTTGACGAACGAGGGCGCCGAAATTCTAGACAAGTTTATGATTGATTTAACAGACGAAAATAGAGGGGAATAAAATTGGAGGCTTTTTCGGTATGATGTATCATTAGACTGTAGATTTTTATATAAATTTATATTTTTAATAATGTAATTAGAAAAATGGAATTAGTATACAACATAATTCTTCTTTTCAAAGATTACAAAAAGTACAGTATGGATATTTTACATATTTTCTCATATCATGTACATTCTGTATGATGTTGCCTTTCGAAATTTCCAATAAATACACAAAAATCCACAACATAACAATGATAATATACGGTAAATATTGTGTAAGATCGTATTGATATTTTCGGGATTTATGTTTGCAAATTATCGTTACTGTAAAGTTAAAATAAGTATTATTTGCATACAAATAACATATAGTAATTTTAATCCATACCTCACAATAGTAAAGTTAAAGCAGAAAGTAAATGAATTTCATTTGGAAATAATGCATCAAAATATCCAGTCTATAGAAATTGTACTAATTGGTAAGGGTGGAATAATTATGGAAATATTCGATTTTCTTGTATTTAATATTTAGGTATCCTTTGTTTTCTGATTTATTCGAAGGTTTTACACAGCTTTAAGTATTTGTTCATTATTATCATTATAGTAAAGGCAATGAAACATATTGCTATAAAAAAAATTGTATAGTGAAACTATAGAAATAATTAACAAACCTGAAATTACCGAGCAATATGTTATTAAATCACATAAAAATAGCATCCTGTATAAAATAAAATTAAAACAAGATCAAATAATGTATCAAGTATAATAAAAATCTCGGAAAATGAAAATCATAAACAACGACCCTTTTTATTAGCGAGTTATTAGATATTCATTAAGATAAAAATATTGTCACTATACAATAATTCAAAACAAACTATGCATTAACCAACGAAAACAAAAAAAGCGAATCAGGGGAATAATATTTGGCTAAAGGTGTTGCTTTGAAAACACGTTATTGTTTTCAACGAATAGAAATTTAATATAGGAACGTATTTGAATTTGATGATAAGGTATCTTGATATAGTATTTTATACAAATAATATAAAGATGCATTTCAACTAACGATTTCAATAGACTGGTAACTTTTAAAGAAATAAATATATCAACTTCTATATTAATATTTTCCTCGTGCGCCATTACTGTTACCATCTAATCCATTCAAGCTTAGTGTATCGCAGCAATGCCACTTTTTAAAATTCTATTATTATAGCGAATTACTGGTTTTACATCAATATCACCGCCCTATTTCAAATCAATCTCTGCCTCAGCGACAAAAGAAACTGTTGTGTAAAATTTCACGAAAAGAAATTTTAAGTTGTATTTTAAAATTTGGTTAGATTTTGTAGTTCTCGTAAAAAATGAAAATTATAGTCTTCGAAATTTTACGATCGTTATTACGTAGTAATAATTACGTTATGCCATCCAATATTTTCTACAGTATAAAGAAATATTAGCCTCTTATAAGATTTAGACACTTACTATACCATTGTATATATATACAGTCCAAAAATTCATAAAAAATAGAAATTGAAAATTCTGCTTTGAAAGGGAATTATACTTTATTACTAATGAAATTATCTTATGCGACTAATATAGGAAAAATTCGTATATCCGACCTCTGGTCTTCTCAATCGAATACTCTTCATCGAGCGTTATATGTGTTGATTTAAAATTACTGCATCCTGAAGGAGAATTCATTAAGGCTACACTCAATTTCTACGCTTATTCATTGAGATAACTATCTCTTCATTTAAAACGGCTTACGTGAACGGTCTACGGGAAAACACGAGACTGGGGCAACACGTTCTTAAACTCCGATGAAGTCACAAATGCGATTAGAAAGTAATTGGCAGTAATTCGATGCGAATAACTATGCTTGAAATCACTTAAGTGCGGCGTTGAGTTAAAATCTTAACATGTTTAAAAATATACTTATCCTGCTCCTTTTAAAAGATTACGGTAATTACTGGGAGGGAATAAAGTCGATGCTTTTAAATCTATTCCCAAGAAACCATTAAAATAATTTTAATTCTTTCAGGCGAAAATTCCTGTCATTGAAAAGAGAATGTTTTATTATCTGCATTCTACATGTTTGCTGACATTTATGCAAGTTTTAAGTTTTACAGACCACCTGAAGAGAAACGAAATTAATTAGATTCTCAGTATCAAGGTGATTGAAAAATTATATGTATACAGCTTTATTAAAATTGTACGAAATGACGTAACAAATATTTTATGCGTGAAATTATGGATAAAATTGCATAATATGTGTGAAGAGATTAAGTAAGTATAAAGAGACCAGAAATGAACAAGCTGTATAGAATATATATCTTTCAATAATATATAAAACGAATTTTCTCAGTAAATCAAGGATATAAGAAAAGTGTATTATCTATATAATTTTACATGATAAAACTGATACATGTAAATATATTTATTTTATATGTCATTATAAATACAATCTCTAATTATTCAACTGTAAATTGTCATATAAATTTGTATCTTTAAGAGATAATTCAGTAGAAAATCAGAATTAAGTAAAAGTTGTCTATGTTAATCAAAATTTTTCCTAACTGAAAAAGACTATACGGTTTATATTCAACTTTAGTAAGACCTTTATTTTTCAAGAATGCATCCAATAATATTTGCAATGAAGATAAATTTTCAATTCAATAATTGTGAAAGGAATATATTTATTTTCAGAAATGAGAATATCTCTTTCAATTCAATACGATATGATTAATTGTTATTATTTCATTTTAATGATATATCATATCCGGCGCTACCATATATAGTCACTAAAAGATGTAAAAGTTCGCGTGAAGTGTCGATTGAAATTCTTGTCGGACACATCTATCCGAATGGTTGACATATCAGAGGATAAATTGCAATGGGCATCAATAGTTTTCAATGTGTGTGTCATCGGGAGCCACACGAAATTGCAATCGCACAATATAAATCGTATCAGTAGACTGCGCGTGTACATCGATGCACGGGATGATGCGCCGCAACATTATCACTGTTTCTATTATACGTTGCACCGGTCCCGCCTTCATGAGATTTAGTCCAGTAATAGTCCAACTCGGACTTATTCGAGCAAGAAATATCCATTACAATCTAAAATTTATAAAGAAGTAAACAAAATAAGAAATTAACCATCAACAAATTACGTAATATCTGAATCATTTTCCAAATATTTTTGTATGTAGTATCTTGATTGTCTTCGATAGACATAAAGCTAGGAAAAATTATTTAGTCTTTATTTATTTAAACATCAATTATACACTAAAAAATTAATTCGACGTTGATATTATTGTACGATTGTATTACCAAATAAAATTGAACAACGAATTCATAGACCAATTAAATGCTTCAAAAGAACAGCTATAAATGAAAACATATGAATATATAAATTCATAAAAATCACAGAATCGGTTTTTATATTTGATGAGTTTGATAGAATAAATAATAATAAAAATATGAGTAATAAACGTAGTAGAATCAAATCTCAATTGTATAAATTGTTTGCAATTTAATGCTTCTCATAGAAACAAGGTAGAACATCACGTTTCAAACGTTAATGTTGATTGAAATTTATCGCATGTAAAATTTACAGGCTTCAAATACTACATAATTGCACTCAGCGATTTTGCATGAAAGCTGTGTTCGTTTTAATGCGCACAAAATCTCCAATTACTAGTGAAACACTTACAATGTGTTATCTCATGCGAAAGTAATAATACCAATTAAAACAAAGAACAAGTTTATGATGAATCAACACGGTAAAGCGATAATTATTACTTAAACCGAGTCATTTACCATTCAAGCGAACGAGTAGCATTCGTTTGCGCGAGTGTTTGCATCGCAAATTAATTTACTGGCGATTGCTTTGCTTCGTTATTTGATGTACAGTTTAATCGCTCCACGTCCTGTAGATTGTAGACTATTGTCAATCAATGTAAATATGACTTTAAAACTCTTATAATACTGCATTCAATTAGGAAGCATGATTAACGAAGAAGAATCGTGAATGCTACAGATTTAATTTGAACGCATCATTGTGCATTTGTAGAACAGCTAAAAATAACAGACACTTATTCTGTTAGCTGCTGTATCTCAAATTATAATGGTGAAACTACCTTGCAAAATTTAATTCTGAAAACAAACTTGAAAATTATTAGAAACAGGAAAGGAGTATTTTAATAAAAGTGAGTGATCTTTGATGTACCAAAATTAATTACAAACATGCACATACGATTTTCTGAACAGTAATTTTTCATATTTTTCTTTTCATGTAAATACATTTTTACATGCAACATATTTCCGATATTCTAGTAAAAATGTATGGTTTATAACAATATGAATATTTTTATTAGAATACGGATATTTCGTAATTTTAGTATGCAGGAAATATTTTTTGAAATATTGCGAATATAAATACATTCCATAGCTTAGCTTTCATTGAGAGCGGTATTACACATTGATGAATTATTTCATGGCTGAAACAAAGGCAAATATTTTCAAATTTTGGATATTCTTAGAGAGCTAGTGTACAGAATAAATGTAATAATATTATAAATATTCCGTAACATGGTGTAAATAAATTTTATACGTAGAATTGCAAACATTATTGAAATTTATATTGCATATTCTTCAAAACAATCTGAACAAATATAACATTGATGAATATTTGATCCTTAAACAAGAATATATGACGAGAATATAATTTTGTACTCAAGATACTCTCAAAAATTAATAATCGAGAACATGGGATAATTATAATACAATTAGTCATATGACGCACTTTATCAAGGATAGCATTATCATTTGTTATTAATTAAGACTAATCAATTTCAGAATGAACACAATATTCGTTACATTATAGTATTTGATTACACGATGTAGTAAAATAGAAACCAATTAACGTAATGTTCCGTAATTGTATAAACACTTATGTTTCTTGGCCTATGTTACAGTGAAAGCTTTACAAACTCTCACTTTATTATTAATTTGCACAATTTTCTTTCTCTTCGTTAGCAAAACGATTAAATTCATATTCCGTGGTAATCCACAATGTCTTCCATTGACAAGTGCTGCGACCAGAGGATATGACAGAATCAAAAAGCGCATGATTTAAGCGTTTAGCTAGAAACACCCAATCAACGAACGGTTGAACCGGTGAGTCGATAGAAGCAGCATAAACCTGAATCGATGTATACTCGTAGTTAGCGATGTATGCGTGTGCAAATTCGTCTCTACACGCCTGGGATACTGCAAATTCGATGGTCATTAATTTGTTCCGTAACAAGGTACCTTCGAAAACCTGCATTCAGAGGCCTGCTGGATGCGCAAACCCAATGGCGTGGATCTATCGCTTCGGTTAACTCGGATTATTTAGGAGGGTTTCAATCAATATCCTTCGATAAAAACCCCAGTTGTTTGATTGATTGATAAGGAATAAGAAAGAATTATGAATACGAATATTCACCTTCAAGTATTACTATTGTTACTAACCCCTTCGTGTACAATGACGTCTCGGAGACGTCGTAAGGATGTCCAACTCATTCTAGCACTAATCAATTTTATTTTGTTACACGTACAACTAGCAACAAAAGTATTCGAACGTTATACGTGCTTAGACACAATAAATGTACTATAATTTGTTTGCATATTGCTAAGTGTTTTTTTTTTAATTTTACATATACCATGAATGCAACAATATATCAATGCATCGATAAATGGAAATATACAGAGTGCAATTTTTTTAATGATGATTTGTTTTTTACTATGATGTCCGAATAATTTTGTCGTTGACTGTAGGTGAAGTGAAAGGTAATTTTTCTATTATTGTTTTACCATGAAAGTAAATGTACACTGAATAATGGGCAGAAAGTTTCTTTTCTATCTCGTAAATTATTAGTAGTAATAAATATAAATATCAATATTAATATCGATCAATGTTTATGTCTGCATTAATGCTCAATTATATTGTATCACTAATTGTTTTGTTTAATCCTTGCTTCAGATAAATTCAGCATTTCATTTATCATGTTGCATAGCTAATGGCCCCTAGAAAAATTTAAGTTCCATTGGGTAAGTGCAAGTTGCAGTTAGTATAGTGACTCGGTCAAAACCATTTAATTGCAATTACTGTATATGTTATCCTATTAAAGCAAATGTTATTGAATCTACTGGCACGATCCTAACGGAGCAAATCGGAGTATCACATCGCCTGCATTTCCGGCATGAATTCTGTAATTCAGTAACCGCATACCAGGTAATTCACACGTAATTAAATATTCATCTAGGGGACGTATAAATTCGTCATCGTTAAAGCTTTTTGACAGGGATCCTTTTGAATTTATGCTTCAAGCGGTGTTTTTGCAACTGTTTCGTTCGCCGAGGTAAAAACAACGCTTACAGGTTAATTCGTGTACCAAATTTTCTGTATATTTTGAAAACTGAAGTAGACACACAAACTGTTGGAATGAAAATTTTAATTTAACGACTTTCTATGATACGATTTCCTATGAATTATTAAAAATTTTTGCAGTTCTCTACCACCTTTATTTAATACGAACTTTTGTAGTATCATGATACTTTAAAATTAAACAAATTTCTTGTAAAAAGAAATAAACAAAAAACTTTTTGTACATTCATTACAGTTTACCACTTAAAAAATGAAAAAGAAACAAAAATATTCTTGATACTTCTATTTATGCCTTCTATATACACATAAATTTTGAAAAACCATATAATATAACCAGAAAATGTACAATAAAATATCTTTATAGTTTGTTCTGTTTCGGAAATAAATTAGGTACAAAATTTGGCCAGATCTTTGTTTTTATCGAGATATGAAAGTTACTTTGAGTATTTTGATACTTATTACTCCACAATTTGGAAGGTTATGGAACGCTCAATACTGTTAAAACACACTTTAATATCTACAAAATTTGTAATATTACTTAGTACAATTTCTTTCTTTCAATTACACAGTACAAATTCGAAAATACAATTCAATATTCTTAAAGTAAAATGAACAACTACTATATATAGCACTAATATGTATTTACTTTCATGAACAAAACAAAATAAAAATGAAAGTATCAAAGATCAATTTAATCCCCTGTTTCGTTAAACTTCCAAACTTCTACAGTACAAGAACCAAAAATCATGAAGTTTCTCAAAGAAAATCAACTTTCCAACAGTCCCATCGATAATCAAAACACTTAGTAAAAAATCATAAGAGAGGCATGGACCTCGAAGGACAAAGCTACATTCGATAAGCGTGATCGCAAAATAACGTAACTAGTGTCATAAAACACACTATCAAGCCCCGTTACCAACGATCCTGGCGCGACCGCGAGAAAAAAAAGCTGGATAGAAAATTCACTGGATATATCTATGGCCTAACGGTGCCATCAAACGAAGGAAAATGGCCGGTCTGAACGAGCAGCAAATCCTCGCCCCTCGCAAGAGCGTTCCTTTAAGATGGAATCGCGTTCCTTTACGTTTACGGTCCATTCTCGGGTTCGCCGCGAAAGAGAAAACGTTGATCGCTACCTGGAATGATGGGTGCGGGTGGGGTCGTCGATGCTCGGTACGTTCGCCCGATTACTATACTGAAGTCGAAATTACCGTTAGCTTCATCATACGAGTCATCGGACTTGAAAGCTTTGATGCATCGAAGCGAGTCGAACGCAGCTCATAACCACAGAACGATATTGAATTCGAGCTTCATGCCAGCTCGATATTTATTCTACCAGTCAATAACTTTATTTTTCGTGCATTCACAATGTTACTGAGCTTCAAACATTATAAATCGGTCGAAACTTGTTTGATACTTGTACAAAGTTCACCGAATATGTTTTTGATTATATGTATCGAAATTACGCATTATCCACAGACAATATCTTTTCACGTCCCTTTCTAACTGAAGGGACAAGTGCGGCAAAGGGATACGGAGTACAGTTTGATAAACTTGAAGAATGAATATAATGAGAAGAAGTGAAACAGACACAGTCCTCCGAGCACCGAAGGTCTATGCGCGAGACTTCAAGGCGATACCACACGTGTCAAGTATAAACATTCAATAAAGGAAATATGAATTTCGACAATTGCTACAGAGTGGCACCGGTATGTTTAGGGAAAGTACGACTGCAGATAGGATGATCTCGAGTAGTTGGATGGGTATGAAGGAAGAATGTTTGGAATCGAGCGACTGGGTCATGACAATGACGTGATTAGGAAGAAAAGGAAGAGAAGGAAAGAGTGATTGGGGATGACTGTTAAAAATGCTGGGGGTTCGGCAGCAGAACAGTATGACAGTATAAGTGAAGAGAGTATAAGCGAAGACAGTATGACAGGATAAGCGAAGTTGAGAATAGTGTAGCCGTAGCCTAAAGGAATCTTTAACGAGCATCAGCAGATGCACACTGTTTTTATTTGTTAACCGTTAGTTTAATAAACTTTAAACTTTAAACAAAAACACAAAGGAACATATGTATCAGTATACAGTACATTACACAACGAAGTCAAACAACCTCCAAATTCTACTTCGTTCCTTGTCGCATTTTACCTTCACGCAATAAATTCTCACTGCGATGTAACGTTGTAAACAACCATCTCCATCGAATCGCCTCGAAACTGATTCGGAAACATGCTTCGAGCCGTTCTCCGCTCCCTCAAAGAAGACAACAACAAGCATTTTTGCGATCACTATGACTGAAGTCTGCATCCCGCGAAAACAGCCCGAAGCCATGTAATCTATCACCCCGGCGCGGGCGGCGTTCTCGCCGTAAAAGCTCGCCTTGATCCCCGGCAACGAGACAACTTCCTCTCGGGCCACCCTCCTGGTCACCAGTCTCGGAAGCGTACATTTTTTATCAATCACCGGCGGCGCTCGTTCTCCTGTGTAACTGTTAATTTCGCTTAAGTGAAGAGCGTCCTATTTATCAAGCGCACGCTTCGCGGCTAGAACTCGAAATTTTCACTCGCCTCGATTTATCAAGTAACGTCCACGCTCGTTTTTCTCCGCTTCGGGCGGAATAGGCGCGGAACAACGGCTGCAGGGAACAAGACGAAACGGAGGGCACATGTCCGCACCCAAGGGCTGAGTTATAGTTTTCCACGGGAAGAACGGCCGGCGCGCGACCTACGGGATCTTAGCCGTGAAGGGTTCTTTGCGGACACCGGCTGGACAGACGCTGGGCGCCGATATAAGAAAGCGTGAATTCCCGCGCGTAATATTTTCCCCGGGTTACACGTGTACGGACACCAACCGCGAAAATCCACTGGGAATTCGGATATCTGCGGCTCTATTTTGTCCGGCGAGACGGACTTTCCAATAATATCGAAGAATGTCTTCGTGTGATGGTACTGGACGCCTTGAACCGGTACAATTCGGAGAGCTGTTCCGTGAAGATTATTTTGTATTCTGGTCTGGGAAATTGTAACCAACGAATTTTTGGTTGGAGATAATGGTTTTTATTTGATTGTTTAGGTAATTGCGATGATTCATTGGGTTTGTGGTATGTGTTTGTTGGAGGAATTTTGAGTAATTGAATCGTATTGATCTTGATTGTGTGCATTGGCGTTAGAGTGTATCTATATAAAAGCACTCCTTTTGGTCTTATAATACTGTTAGAAGAATCGACATTTGAACGCTTTGTACTCGTTGTTATTTTTTCGGTGCATCTTGTTACTAACTGTAAGCAAGAGGGTTATTCAAATATTAAAGTTACTTTTGATATTAATAGTAGTAAATTCATGATATTAATACTCCAGAAGAAAAACGTAAAATGTGGTTTCTATATATATGTAATTAGTTTTAACTTCTACTTAAATTGCGCTTAATTAAATTTATTTGCGAAATAAATAATGCCTCATGGATACTTACATACGCTTTAGATAGAAAAATTTACAAGCTTTTATTCTTAAAAACTTAATCATGAATGACAAATATTTACTGTCCCATATAATAGTATAACCCGGAGCCTGTATGTTATTTTACAACAGAATAAAATATTTATAATAGACTCCTGGTAAAGATTCTAAATAGAATTTAACAAATATAGATATTCAATTCGTTTGAATTCAAATTACATATTATTCCACTGTTATCAATGATTATACTTTAGAGCAAACTAATTAGGTCGATCATAGTTCAAAAACGAATCATAGGGCAAGGGGTTAAAGTAGTAAGAAAGGAATTAAGTTCTCTAAGTGTAGCAGAAAAATAAAAATACAAAAAATTAAATAGATCCGTTGTTTTCGATTCTCTTACAACACTTGCTGGTGAAAAGCGACGAGTAATGGTAACAAAAGAAATTCATTCTGTCTTGATGCACACCTTTCAACTCAAAGACACGTCAGCTGCAGTTCTTGGACGGTCTGAGGCAGGTACAGCCTTAAAGCGTAACTCGTTACGCGTTAGCCTTTAATATAAATGCAGGTTGGAGTTCTTTTATAAGAGATTCCATCTATCTGGACTATCGATTGTGGAATTATATGAAATGAAGTCTTCACGGGGAATGAAGCTCCTCCGCGAGCTAATACAGTTTCAGCTTCTTGTAACTTTTCTCAACGTTTATCTAGCAAAACCACGCCCGGCCGTGGGAGGAGGATTTGCGCCGTGGCGAAGGAAAAAAGAAATATGAACCGAACCCAATCTAACTTCTTTATTCGATTAAACGGATAAATCGCTTCTCATAAAACGTCGAGCTACCGGCATTCCGTCTATATAACGTTCAACGACATTTGCATAGTTATAAAATCCGTTAGGTAGGGGACATTGTCCGATTAGAATCAACAGTCGAAACGATGCTGATCTGATTTATTTAAGATGGCCATGCCTCCCTAAGGTACCACTTCCAATTTCGTTTGGACGCTACTTAAATCAATATCAATTTATGCAAATGGAATCGAAGCTTCGCCTGTTATGGACCACTTTCCACGGTGATGGATTCGGCAAACACCTGAGAAATTGGTAAGATACAGTCTGACTGATTTAACTTGAAAATTAAAGTCGAATAGGCGTATCGGAATTGAAATAAGGAAATTTGTATTCTGGACTGATGAATAGATTGGAAGAATGAGTCATGACACTTTTAGGAAATGGATCGTGTGTGCATATAATCCATCATTTTTAATAATGCCGTTCAACTTCAAAGGGAAACTTATTTAGAAATCATTTTCTGTTTGAAATCATAGATAATTATTAGTTTTTTGGTGTTTTTTTCACTTAGCATTGATAATATTAATGAAAGTTTTGTAATTTCAAAAGTAACATAGGATTATTTAACAATACATATAAACAGTACATTATTATCTATTTAATTTAGATGATAAATATATAATTCGTTTTGTTTCAATCACAATTTTGTGAATGAAGAATTAAATTTCGTTCGTAAAAACTATTCAAGTATACTTTATAAAATTCTATTAATTTAAAAAATTATTTTTACCCTTGGAGAATTCTACTTTAATAATAAAAATAAGAATAAAAAATGCTGATCTTTGTGTTCAATTTAACGTGAAACTTTATACAAATTAAAAATAAAGACTGTAATATATTATAATACTGTAAGTCGCAGTCTTCACTTGCAAAAGCTTTCATAAATAATTTTGACGTCATATCGGGAATTTAATAGAACGCCGCGTAACCTAGACGCTGGTTGCAACCTAAAACGTGTATGTTGTTTCGAGGTCTTGAGCATTATTCATATGGTTGCAAACGTCGACCTTCAGACCGTGTTCTAAAATTCTATTAAAAGTAACTTTGCACCCCATAAAAGTTCGATACCTTGATAATGAAGAGGTAAAAGTATGAAGTTTAAAATTGTAGGTATCAATTATTCTACCACGAAAACAGAACACCATCGTAACTATACTCAATTCCTACCTTTCGATACATTTAGCCTCCTATATTTAAATTAACAGGGCACTGAGATAAAAAATTGTTCAGATATTAAAATTTTATTTGCTTAAATAGAAATCAAGAAAATTAGTAGTTTGCTCCATTATTTCTAAAAAAGGTCTTTTTACTTACTAAGCAACGACTTTTTAATAATACTTTGAACCTGGATACCATCAATCTCAAGCTAATAGATCCCTGACAGCTGTCCAGGCTGAACAATCTTCGCTTTTCCTTCCAGAGCACCTAGACACCATAATTCAGACCTGTCTTGAACCATAAATAGCTCTCTCTACCTATTCTTTAGATAGCTAAAATCTTCGTCCTTTTGAAACCTTCACCTTAGGATCCCTCTAGTGCTTGAATTCGGCGAATTTATATCTTAGCACCTGGATACAATAGTGTAGATCCCCATTGAACAGAGAGTAGACACTCCCTTCAATTTACTAGGTAGCTGAAAGCTTAGTTCTGATAAGACTTTAGCCTTGGTTTCCAATATCTCCCGCAATGTGATGATAACGCAGTATTATAAAATTTATACAATTTCTTTGAAACCCAAAACTGCATAATATTTAAGTAAATTATTGAATTATTTCAATTCGAGTAGAAAATATGTTTCTTTGCAATAGTCCAATACACCTGGAACTTCTAATGTAACCATAAGAAATAGAAATACTTTTTTTTAAGAAATAAAATATTTATTATGATAGTAATGATAATGATAATGATAATAGTAATAGTAATACAACACTAATAATGTGTTATAATATTAAATAAATAATAACCCAGGTCTAACTCAAATAACGTACTAACGCGACCTTCAGTTAGGAAATAAGGGTGGTCCGTATAATACGTAAAAACCAATATTTATTATCTTGTTAAATTTTTCTACATTCCACGATGCAAAATCATTTGTCTAACACTCTACAGAAATCAATTAGCATCTAAGACAGTTTTGACCGTTTGAGTGCCAAGCAGCGGTATTCGTAGAATCAAATTAAGTTTATTTATTCGTTCTCCTTCTAAATACGTGTTATTATTTTTGTTATCGCCTGTTTAAAAATTTGAAAACAGAACGATCGCTGTATTTAGAATTTTTTTATGTGGAAATAGAAAAGCGTGATTCAGTTTCCGAACTGAAACGAAATAAAAACTCGTGTCATTCAATGGTTAATACGTTTAATGCCATGGGGGACACCAATGGGCCCCAATTAAATCGAATTACTATAGTTCATTCAATTAAGCAATGATTATTTGAAAACACTTCTATATTATAAATAATGTTACCAAACGCGGTAGCATTCAGCTACATGAACATGTAATAATAATGCAATTCAGTCAAATGTTTTAATATTATATTATTTCCATTTTGTGTATTTTAGTCCATGAAATGATGCGACATTCAATGCGTTAAATAGATTTCTTCACTTAAAATTCATATAAAAATTGAAAATTTTGTCATAGTTTCATAGTAACGAAGTTTAACGTGAATATACATAAAGTCCATAAAGAATATTGAAATATAACAATGAAATTAAATTGTTTCCGCAACGTATAAGTATCTTCACGGATGGTGACATTCAGATTCTACAAGTAGATGTCTCGGGCGTCTCGCAGTCGCCCGCGGTCTAATTTCTCAAAAATCACGGACAACCGGGACGGGTAAAGTAAAAGTAACTGTGGTAAGAGTATCTCCGCCGTTCCGGAATCGATTCTCGAAAAGCACTCAGCCACCGAACCGGTTCGGCGCCGACCCCGAAAAACCGAGAGCAGACATAACGATCTGTCGGTTCGCGGCGCTAAAGGCGCGTGGAGAAGACGTGTGCACGCGTCGGCGGCGTCTGCGTCTAGTCGTTCGCATGTCCTGCACGTCCCGCTGCATTACATATGTATGACGTACCACATTTCGCCAGTTCTACCGCAACGTCAGCCATCGTTTCGCCTGTGTACGTAACGCTTACCGATCGAATAAAACGACAGAGAAACTGAATAAAAAAGTGCACCGAACGATGAATGTTTCCCTGGTGCATTAACCTTCGCTGAATGATGCACGAGTCTCTTGGAAGTTATAATACAATTAGTGGACTGCAGGAGAATCTCTTCGCAACTACAAGTTTTTAATAATATTGGAATAATATAGTTATTAACACGTTGACTGCCACGGTGGTCACCGGTGACCGAAGCTTCCAAATTTCTTAAATAAAATGACAATAAGAAAACTGATGTTGGACAGAAAGATTTAGTGACACAGACAGCTAGATAATAGTGTAATACGAGTACTATGATAATTTGAAAGTCAATTTTACTTTTCTGAATTATATACTTTGCCATTTTATTCATAATAAAGTAGGAGGTAATAAATGACATTGCAATCGTCGCAATGTCACGTTCAGAAACTGCTGAAGTATATTTTTTGTTACATTCAGATTGATTACTATATATCTTGTAACTTTATAAATATATATCGTACTTATAAATAAAATAAAATAGAAATATTCACAAATTATCTTCAGAAATTATAAATAACTGTTTTTTAAATTATGTTATGTGATTAAACAAATATTACAACAAGCACTTTAAATATTATAATAGCAATATTATGATTGAATGTTGTTCCGTCGTGGAACAAGGGGCTCTTCGGGATACCGAGGACCGCGGCACGTCGATACACGGTTCTGGTTTATGACACGGGCGCAAACACGATCGAGCGTTCGGGACAGTTGATCCGGGGCCCGGCTTCGGCCATCGAGCAAGTCAGCCTCGCATTTTCTGTCCCGTACAAAAATCGCCCCTGTCATAAACCAGACGAATTCTCGCGCAGCGACGAGGATTACCCGCGGCCATGGGTACGTGCCCGTACTTAGGTAGGCATGTACACATGGGCCCACGTAACGGGGTTTTCGTCGCTGACTAACCGAACGTACGCGCAACAGCGAGGACTACCTGCGGACAAGGGTGCGTACTCGCATCGGGGTACACCCTTGCACGTTCGTCAAGGTAGCGGTATTTTCTCGCTGTTGCCAAATGTATTTTTTACTCGAAACTTCGTCGATCTCTTGTTCCCACTCCGTCAGCATCCCCTTCCGTACATACGAAGGAGGGGTAAGAAAGTTGACTTGTGGGTGCAAGAGTTCCGACGAAGGATAGTTTTTCACGCACATTCGACAAGAACTGTTCACTTCCGAGTTCTATACACGCATTCGAGAGTACACGACACGCAACGAACACTCGTAACGAACACTCGCTAACATCTTCAAGAACGTCTGACTTTCGAACATCGTCTTGCTCCAACGGTCGAGCCATTCGCAAGATATTCGCACCACTGCTTCACCACCGGATCCAGGTGCCCAAAATTAATTTGGCGGGCACTCATACGAATAAAGCGAAACGCGTCAACGGGCGAATCCACGTTTAGCTTCACGAAATTATACAAATGTGTTCGATCTGTATAACATACATTGTGAATGGAAGTATTTAAAGTTTGATAGTTCCCAGTTCCAGTTTCCGCACAAACGAAACTACAGGAAGGATTAATAAATATCACATAAAGTTCACAATATAAATTTTGGAAGCATTGCCGACGTCTATTTACGAGGCCACTTTGATACGCGACAATCGTTCGACACAGAAAACCTCTGTGAACAATCCGATGTGTTTGGTTCGAATCGAGATTAGCATCGAGCGCCCGTTTGAGTAATCTCGATCGTTCGTGATTCTGAAACGCGTATTTAACTAAGAGTTTTATTTGCAGAAGGACAAAGTTTTGAGCAAACATCTGGCTAGTCGACCAATTCTTGCGTGGATGTGATTCTGAACGAGAACGGAGTTAAATGTGTCGAATGTAAATATTCTGAGCTCTCCTTGGAAGGAAGAAAGGAAAGTCATTCAGTAGAAAATCAAGTACTAGTTACTTTCCAGATAAACTGTTAAGATTATATTTATTAAATATATTATGCATATATAACATTTTTTACAACTAAGTAAATTAACCATGTACGAGTTCACTTTGTGATTAAACTTTTTTGACATTTGAAGAAAGAATATCGCAATAATTAGATATGACCGTCGAAAGAATTTCAGCTCGAAAATTTCATTTTGGTTAGTATGGTTATCATAAATAATTTGAATATTGTGAATAAAATGTCATAAAAAAATGAAGTGTCACATAATTCAGCTCATCGTTAAAAATCATATAAAAATATATATTATTTGAAAAAAGTGCTCTCCTTAATTCTCCAATACAACTATATAAATTGATATATAAAAATATTTCGATCACAATTGTTTAATGTTTATATGGTCCGTTTCCAATACAAAAATGTAAATACAAAGTACTGTGTTCAAATCACAAAGAGAACATGGAAAATAAATCTTTTTAGAAACGTCGCCATATTTCGAAAACTTTTCTTATCGACTGGGATAACACCGATTTCGCGGTGTCCCCGGCAAATTTCTTACGAAATTGCGTCTCGATTTTTCCGAATGGACATTATCGACTTCGCCGTTAGTTAGGACAGTTCCCATCGGCAACGAGGAAAGTTTTCGAGCTGAAGCCCGATGCCTGGTGCTTTCATTACGCTGATCCTTTTAACGGAGCCATAACTCCTGTCAAATCCTCGAAAAGCCGTAGGATCATTTTTATCCCGAGCATTAGCGGAGCAACGAAGTCGAAGAAGGCAGCGCAGTTACGCGGCGAACTTGAGTTTTTCAAAAGGACCCGAAAAAAGGCACCCTTTGTTTTCTGAGCGGAGCAATCGCCTTTTAACTCTTTGAGAACAAACGTCACTATATTAATGACGTCACATTTTTATATTCAGAATAAAAAGCTGCGAACGCATAATTTAATAAGGCGGAAAAGCAGAGTATCTGTCAAACGAGACGATTCAACAGTTGTAAACAAACGCACATGATCAAATCAGGGACGTTTGATGTTACTAACAAATTTTTGAAGATTTAGTCGTTGTCCTTTTAATCGTGTATTTTTTAAACGATCATGAAAGAAAGAACAATTAGAAAAGAATTAAATTATATAGTAATCATTCTTTTATTATATTTTTGAAGTAACATCAACCCGACAGGGTTATTAGCAACTACTTAGTACAATTGCCATATAGAATCATTGTTTTCAAATGACCACGAAAACGAAGAACTATTGAGAAATGAAACTGAACTTGAATGACGAGTTAACTCGTCATACCCAGTTGTGGAGAACGCTTCTCATCTTATCAACAAACTGAAAGAAACGATGGAATAATAAAAATGTCTAGAATTATAAGTTACCGGGAAAGTATCCTCGAAATTTGTTTTCGTTCAAATGGTGTGCCATTTAAACGTCAGTTTCAATCTGTTTCTATATTGAACAATTTACAACCGGTTTCCAGTAAATAGCCGGGGCTTCTCGTCTCTATCACGTGCTTCGCACGAGAATGCTCTGTTTACGTTTGCTGAATACTCTCGTTGCATGGATTATAGTTATTTGTGGCTTTCAGTAGTAAGCCGTGTTCGATAGGAAAAGTTTTGCCAACGTTTCGCCATCATTGGGATTGGCTTTGTCAAAACTCAGAGACGCACTGATACTAGTATACAATACATTTCAAAAACACTCTGTATGCAATACTGGTATCTATGATTCGAATTGACCAATTAAAAGTGTCTTAAATTTTTAATTGTTCAACTGATCAATTAAAAACGATTTGGTATCTCAAATTATATAGATGGCCAATTAAACATGATATTAAATATTTAATTATCCAACTGGTTAAATAAAAACGATTGGTAGCTGTTAATACTCGTGGCTATCATAATGGTAGTCGAGTTTTGTTGAATTTTGCACGTGGTGTGCCGACTAATAAAACGTACGGTTCGAAGGACCACCCGATATGATCGGGAACAAAACTTAGAAATGAGTAGGAGGTGAAGTGGACTTTGACTCTAGTGCTATGTGCTTGATCGAAATTGCTACTTGATACTTTGTAATCCGTACTTCCTACTCCGTACTCTGTGCTATGTACTATTTGAGTTGATACTTGTCTAACTGGTTTCTCCAACTGACTGGACCTCCCAGAATCGTCTTCGATGACACCTCCGCAAGTCGTCTTCGCAGGGGTGAAGACGTTCTGGTTGGCCCTTTTAGATCTAGATGGTTGTGGAAGGGAGACACAGTCCCCTCCCTTCTTGGGTCTTCCTGGTTGCTATTGTTAATAACTAATTCGTCCCGTTTGCAATCGTCGACCGTGGCAGGTAAAGGCAAGAAAAATGCCGGTGACTGGACGCCAGATGTGAACAATAGACAAGGAAAATCTACAGTAAGAATCGCGGGCCTTATGGGTTCAGGGATTTATGGCTACCAGGGTCCCTTCTCGTAATACTGTAAGGATGATTGCAAGTTGCGACGGGACGAAGGCTCTTATTGTTACGAAAAACTACCAAATGTACAGCTAACTCTTAGAAAAGATAAAAAGTGTATACAAAACTAAAACTACGGTGGTTTAAGGGCCCGAACGAAACGGTAAGGCTATAAGTGGCCTTAACAGTAAGTCTTTATATAGAGCATTCTTTTAGATGCACGTCAACATCAATGAAGCTATAGTAATGACGAGACATTGGAAAAACATTTTCATTGAATACAACTTACCCTCGATAGCCTCAAAATACTACAAACAATTTAGTTATTCAAACGATAAAAGATCAACGCATGGTTTCCTTTTTTTCTAGTATTTTAGAATTCGATATGTAATGTATTGTATTGGCCACAAGGTCTTGTCATTTTAGTTTTCAATGTGACGTTTTTATTATTATATGAGTAAATATAACAAATAAGTAAACTAAAAGAACATAGAAAGTTTCTGAATAAAATGCATAGTTGAATGAAGTTTCATTTAAGGAAATGAAATTTTTCTTTTAACCTTATTAATCTTATTAACCTAATTACATTTTAGTCATAAATATTAACACATTCGCGACCAGCGTTTCATTCAATAGCAGTCTCGTAATTATAATATTTTATTAAAGCGAACGAATCGTCTTTATAAAATGCTTTATATTTATATTTTTTCTAAGTCAAAATATTACAAAATGGTACAGTTATTCGCTAATTTCGGAACCGCTTTTCGTAAAATATCCATTGCTGACGGACTCAATTGCACACCACTGAAACATCCGAGGATAAAACTTTTGTGAATTTATAAATAGAAATATATTATTTCATATCTAGCGTACGATTTTTTCAATATCTCAATTATTTAATTTTTTATAAACATTTGAAGCTAATTTTTACAGGTAAAAACAGACTTTAGCACTTCAAATGCTTGCTATTTCTATAATAATTATAATTTGGGAAAATCATTCATTTTGATTTCATCGAAAGAGGATTCTTAAACTAGCGAATAACCACGCCACTTTGTCACATTTGGCTCAGAAAAAATATAAATATATGTTTTTAAGTGTAAGGTATATAAAGATCATTTTAGCAAAGTTATATTTGAGTAAATGTTTTCTTAATGAAACCCAATTGCAATATTTTGAAACTAAATGAACGAAAAATACTTTCCTCTATTTGATTGGCTACTTTACGTTTCTTGTTGCAATGTTTGATGTTATGGTTTCATAAATGCATATCAGTAGATTTAAAACAACGGATGTTCTATGAAAAAGGGTTCCGAAGCCAGCGAATAACTGTGGCAGTTTTATAACAGTTTAACTTAGAAAAAATGTAAATATAAGATCATAGGTGCACAGCCAAAAAAAAATCATAAGTTTTCTCCTAAAATTTATTAACAAAAGAAATTCTTGAAGTTTACCTGTGTTTAGGAGGTTTATAGGTGGTGTCGTTCCTTAAGCCTGTCGCGACACTGTCACACGTAAGGCGCAATACGCCGAACGCTTATACACTTACAGCGCGACGACGGGGCCGATCGGGAGCACAAGATCCCGAGGGAAATAGCCTTTTGATCCTGTCGGAAGCAGCGGGGCTGTTCGAGTGCCTGTTTAAGATCTGACATTGTGTCAACCCATCTAGATTGTTTCCGTCTTTGTACACTCGAGTTCCCTCCCTTCTCTTCGCACAAAGAAGCCATCCTTTCCGATACATAAATACTTGAAAGCTCGATGCTCGAAGCAGGCGGGACGCTTTCGTCAGGAAATCCCCTTCGGGATTGTATTCCCGAGCAGATGGAGATGTTTGTTATGAAACGCGTTAAACTTTTTTGAATCGATGTCTCGAAGTTTGGGTATTTACACGCGAAGTGGATGACACTTTTGCTGAGCGTACGACTGTGCGATTGCTTTGCGATAAGGTTTGTTTACTCGAAAGTATGAATATAGTACTTTCTTTTCGTATTATTTTATCGTAAGTGTATTACTTCATTGTTAGTTTTTCACCAGATAAAGAAGAAAATTAGATGAAATATTAATAACTGAAAATAGCAGCTAATTTTAATTTCAACGATGTAAATTATTTGAACGTTGAGGTTTTCTGTTTGAAACCTTCAACGTCAGTTTGATTTGGTGTTGTATGCTGAGGGATTAATTATTAATATCACTGGTGTTTTCATTATTTTATTTTAGTCAGACTTCAAATGTAAGGTATATAAAAAAACATTCTATCAAAGTTATATTTAAATCGACGTGTTTTTAATGTAGGCCAATTATGATATTTTGAAACTAAATGAATGAAAGAATCTTCTTCTATTTGATTGGGTATTTTATTTTTCTTATTGCAATGAGTAATTTTATAGTCTCGTAGGTACATGCTATAAAATAAATGAATTGTGGGTATTTTTATTCAACATTTTGTCTGGAAGCATAAATCAAAGTTTTAAATTAAGCTACGAGTAAACATTTACATTTTCAGAATAAAACTTTAAATTAAGCTACGAGTAAACATTTACATTTTCAGAATAAAAGTCGCCATATTTATTCAGCTTCACCGTACACACATTTAGAAGTACTTACTAATTTGTTGGAAGAAAATCACAACTCAAAAAATGTTATTTTTGAGCTACTGTTATAAAAATATTATAGATACATCTTTTAATCAATGTCGAAAATCTTATTTTCTCATCTGCATCATTTGACTATACAGTTTTATTATTGTCCTTGATTTGTGTGACATTATGCTTCTTTGATAGAAACATCTTATTCTTAGTTACACCTTAAGTGTCCTTGCTATCAGTAACGTGAAAAGTATTATATAAAGTAAGTATTAATGGAAGTGAACACTATTTTTCACGTTCGTACAGTATATTTACCTATGTAACATATTCATCTCCTTCAGAACTGATTCTTGTACAAAATTATTTTCAATTAGTTACAAAATTATTTTTACTTAGTTCACACACTTAACACGTTGAATGCCGCACGATTTCATAGAGCAAAATACATAAAATGGTAAAAATCTAATACTAAATCATTTGGTGATCCTCATGGCATTCAACGTGTTAACAACAATGAAGCGTTTTCAATGCACCATCAATAACGTCATTATTTTGAATAAAATTTAGTTGCATCATACTACTTTTCTGATAGAAATAAACTCAAATCAAAGGTGTATGTATGGTTTCCCGTCAATTTTAATATTTTGTCAAATATCAAAGTACTAAAACAATGCACGTTATAATGTACGTCGAATCTGAAGGGGCTAACGTTCAAATCAAATGTTTCACTTCTCTCGAAAAACACAAAATTTGGAGTTACGATTTTATCAGCAAGGAAACGACGTGATATTTGTATTTAAAATTTTTCGTAGACAATAGAACGGAAACGACACATCGCATTAATCGCTCGATTAACCAGTATATCACACATTCCACGTCGAGGATCCCGCTGATATTTTTCATTCTAACCTCAAATAGTTTAAATTTCGTTAAACAATTCGCCGGCAGGCTACATTTAATTAACAGTAAGACCGACGTTTCATACAGGAACGATTGCATCGATTTGAATTAACTTCAAATGCGCAACACTCGACCGCAAGAGAATTAATTACCCGAAAATAGATGGATGTATATGTATCTATTGAACATGTTTACACTTTGAAACGTACTGCCCGCTTGTTTACGATCTGTAAATGATTTTATAATGAGGACACAGATCTTCCCTATTTATACGTGAAACAATATGCACGTGTTAATGACTGTTTACTTTGAAATATTTGTTTATGTCTGTGGGTTGTATGTTACGGAGAAATTTTCTGGTTAGTAAAAAGGTATAATTACGGTGGAAATTGGATGAATATTTTCATGAATTTAACAGGTCGTTACTGTTGTAAAAGTAGTATAAATTAAAATAAGCTTACTGTTTGAAAGAGATTCACCTTTTTATTCGTCAATAAGAATTATTTCATTCCATGAATTTTAATATCTGTTATTAGAGATAATCTGCTATTTTATTTAACGTTCTTAATCATTCTTTTGTTCAATTAACGTATTACTGTTTTGGTAAATCATATGAATATAAAAATGTGTGAAATTGGTACTGTTTACAGGTTATCCCATATTTGTTATTAAAGCCGGGAATATAATAATTTTACAAATAAAGTCAAATGAAATGTAGAGAATAGAGAATAAGATATTTTTTTCTCCCAGTGCTTTATTTTAATAATCGTATTAAGAACTTATACTACAAGGTATTAAATATTAAACTTTAGTTCTACTTTTTATAAATATTTAACCATACGTGCCAGGCAAGATTATATAGATAAAATAAAACAAATGAAGTGATTAATTAAAATGAGAAAATATATTTTAACGAAACCGTTTCTTTTCATTACACCTAAGATTTATGGAACCTCTTAAAGAATTTCATGTAGATACTTACTCAGTGTCCAATTTATATGCTTGATCTTCTAAATATTCCAACCATTATAAAACGTGCATCGTTTCCAGTTATCTGAGGAACGAATGCCGCAGACCATATACAGTAGAAGTCGTATAACGTGCACTAAAAACTGCGCTATTGCCCTCGTATAACATGATTAAAAAAATACTAAAAAATAATGACAAAAGTAGTATCCTTCATAAGAAAATAATACAAGCAGATACATTAGAAAATATATAACACACAAACCCTGAAGCCACAAAAAACTCAGTTGGTCCAGGATTTGGACTAGCACCCGAAAGGTAATATTGATGAAATTGAATTTTAAAAGATTCACACAGTGATTAAATTTTTATTTTACCTGGCTTTCTGCTTCAAGCTACTTTTTATGTAAAATGAAAACACTTTACGTTTCTATTGTTCTAAAATAAATTGCATATTATTTCCTGTCATCATTAAAACAGATATTTATTTCATTCTATCTTTTCGAATATTTTATTTCATATACTTACAAATCTCTATAATGCGGAACGCAGTTACCTGTCTTGTTATAAGCAGTAGTCCTATAACTATACTGTACCACTGCTAGGAGACTTGATGGCTAGATTGAGGAATTCGGCTGACTGATCAGTTTTCATTTTTTCTTACCCAATGTTCTGTTATTTTCTTTCTTAACACGTTGAACGCCATGATTGGCTCAATTAAACGATGATTATTTGAAAACATTTCTACAAACAATGCTATCTGACGCGGTGACATTCAGCTAGACGAACGTGCAATAATAACAATGCAATTCTTTCGAATGATTTAATATTATATATTCTTCCTGATTATACTATTCTTCTTCAGCCTATTAATTTCCGATCTTTTTTATAGATAAAAAATAATTTATTATTCGTCAGTACGGCTACACGTAACCAATGAAAGCTATAAAACTGTAAACTAGAAAAACACCACTTGCCCCTGTGCCGTTCCGCTAGACATCAAGTAATCTCTCAACTGTACCTCCGTGTAAAAGGAAAAAAGGGAATAATTCGTGTCATAAACTTACTATTGCGTACGTCCTCCATGCGAGATATTAACTTACTGTTTAGGGAAGGAAACGGATGGCTCGTTCCACGAGTAGCATCGCTCTGGTTGTAATTTAGACGGGTATTTGTAAAAGTAGAAGGCATCAAGGGAATATGGCGGCCGCGCGCAGTATCGGGGACACACGGCCCCGCGAAATTGCGCCACTAAAAACGAACTTACACGCGAGCTATTCCCATCAAGATAACAATTATCCTGTACTCGCCTATATATACTCCAGGAAATGTCTTGTTTTATCTTATTGCAACCTTTCCTTGGAGTACTGTCCGCCCCATTGCCATTATTTTACTAGCACATCCTGTTGGTTGATTTCAACATTGTTGTGTTAGTTTACTGAGAATTGATTTTTGTAAAAGGATTCTTTTCATTTCGCATTGTTTCTTTGCCAACGTTATCTACTTCATGGCAAACTGTGTATTAACCGTTGAAACGGCCCAAATTGCTCTATAATTTCTTTCATAACTGCACTCGCTGGAATTACCTTGACATTAATCATTTAGCGTGAGTAAAGAAGAATTGTTACTATGTAACAATTGATAATAAAAAAATTGTATTTTGTTCAAGATCTAAAGCATTGTGTAACGTTTATTTTTGTTAACTTCCGCTTGAGGATTTTTGAGATTCTAGGGATTTCTTCAAGAATTAATATCGGTGAGGCTTGGTCAACTGAAATATGTTTAAATGATTCGAAACGTTACGTCGAGGTATTAATATTGATTTATATAAAATTATTAGCAAGATTGAACTGTATCGAATTTTGAATAAAATTAATATGTTTACAAATTGTAATAATGTTTGTGTATGAAGATATTAATACTGTTAAAAACGTAATATGGATATAATACCAATGTTATAATGTAAATATTTTATAACTTAAATTCAATAACACTGACTGATTAAACATGTCACGTTCATTGCATGGGTAAGAGTGTAAATCTTTAATTAGTTTGTTCAAAGAACATCAAAAACACATTTGCCATTCAATATTTTGTTCGTGAAGATATTAAACGTAAATATATTTATTAGTAAATATTCAATCAAGTCTTTTACATTCAATAAATACACTGAGAAAGTAAAATTTTGAAACATATTTGTATTATGAAAATGAAAAAGACAATAAAAGAATGTAAAGTTAATTTGATATATTAGTGGTAGCGAATATTTGATTTAATTTGAAAAATTAATATGTTCACTTTGATATTGTAAAATGCATTCTTGAATAGCAATTAGTAAAAGAATTTGAAACGTTAATGATCGATGATCACATGTTATTAATGTAACCTTTCAGTGAAAGAATTGAATGAAATAGTTTAGTCATATACATAAGTTACAATTATGGTATAAACAAAAATGATTAGAATTGTTCAAATTTTCTGTTTTCGAGCTGAAAAGATGTACCTAATATAATCTTCTTTAGTTCAATGTACCTCGTCTGACTTATTGTACTGTTTATCTACTTAAAATCTATTTCACTGTCACGAGGTTAACTTAAAGTTATTATTATTGAATTTGAATGACATTTTCCATTGAAAATTCAGTGTTATGCGAATACTTTGTTATATTGGAATATAATTACCTTAATATTTTAATTACAGTCAACATGGTGTCAATTAATTTTCAATGTAAAATATCTCGAAAACTATAAAGTTTTCAATTTTAGTTCCTTAAACACTTTTTACATAAAATTATATTGCAAAATCAATTTGTATAAAAAAAGGATGTTTCATTTTCTTTTATAAATACAATTGCACCAATTGCATAATGCAAGTAATATGATAAAACTTATCAAAGAGTGCAAGTTTTGTTGTACAACATTTATTAACGTCACCAGGCACAGAGTCATAGCCTATCCCAGTTGCTAAATAAACCTTACACATTCAGTCAAATAGTAGTAAAGCAAATTCTGAAATTATGAAAAGAATAGTTCATACTTCAGACCCCAAACATTTGGCAATCAATTACGAAGTAATTAATTTACTTCCCTACTTTGAGACTAATGTCAACAGCGCAATAAGTTATTCATTGAAGTATTCAAAATCAAAGTAAGTATCAAATATTTGCAGCAACTGCTCCTAAGTCAAGGAAGCAGGATGTCTTTCGAAAATAGACAAAGAGGGCCCAATATACACGGACTCAGTGACACCGACCGTATCGCTTGGAAAGGGAAGCTTCCGACGGAAATTTACTAGATATTAACTCGTGCCCCGGGTACAAAAACAAGCAACCGTCGAGACGCTTTAGATAAGCGTTTATAAACCGGAAGATCGCCAAGGGACCGGCGATCGGTATCGAGGAGTCCGGTCGCGACTAAAAACCGTGGGCACGAAATTCACGGCGTGATAAGCATCATTGTGCATCCGGCTTACGTGCCGGTTGAAATCGTAAAATGAATTCTGGGCTGTGTGTACAGTCAGCGACGAAAGCATTTGAACAGAATAATAAGAAATTAATTAGTATTAATATAAATTGTATACTCATATTCATTGAAACAAGTTGCATTCATGATACGTACAGTAAAAGAAAATTATTTAAATATTTAGCAATATGCAAACGAATTGTGGAACATTTATTATGTCTAATGATACATAATGTTCGAATACTTTTATTGCTGGCTGTACATGCATACGGAGCATCCGATTAACGCGAGATTTACAGATATTGCGTGCTTTGTTCTATTCGTGATCATTTCTAATTTGGATCATTTAGCACAAGAACATGTATTTTGTGATTTAAGTTAATGTATACTTAACACTTTGACTTTGAGAGTTTTATATGTTGCTTATTCTTTCGTAAGATACATAAATAGAAACAATTACAGATCATTTGACATCACAATCCATACTTAACACTATTATCTAATTATTAACTTATTCCACATTTTTATTCGACATCAGTCATCTTACATATTATGATTCTTTTCAAGTAATTCGGAAATGTCATTTGTGACCACCGTGGCAGTTAACGTGTTAATGAATGCAAGAAACGTACTACCCATGACATGGTGAACGGATGAGCAATGACAAACACAATTGAAATAAACAATAATTATCTTTGAAGTAATATTGATTAATCCCTTGCCCTATGATTTCTTTTTCAACTATGACCGATACACCTACTTTGTTATTAATAATTTATTGAAGAAATATAAATGTTCTTGACATACTCTTTGTTTATTGTTTACTTTAAACTATAATAGTTGATAACAGAAAAATAATATTTAGTTTGAATTTACAATAACTCAGTAATATTTATGTATCTTAATACGTTTACTACCACGAAAAACTGTTACACTGTTGTTTAGTTATTTACGCTATTGAGCAACTTAATTCAACGTCAGTTGTCTTATGAATTATAATTGTTTTCAAGTAATTTCAAAGCTGGTCCCACGTGTCCACTGTAGCAGCGAAAGTGTTTAATTCCGTTTAGAATCTTCACCACGAGTCTGTTGTTATATAGGTTTTGTTATAAGGCAAGGAGGTAAATGTTGCTATGCTATCTATTTTTCATACCTGATGAAATAGATGTCAATTATCTCCAAAAGAATAGATGTTCATTCATGTAGAACTTAGAAATAAAAATTTCAAAAACAGAAAACTACAATATGTATTCATATAATTGCATCCATCAGAATCGACATGAATTTTTACCAAATAACGTTTATAAAATTCGATATCTGTCAAATTGACGGGTGCTGTAAATCTAGTATTAAGCAGCGTTCCACGGATGCTTATGCGGCTGTACAATAAACTGTCATCGGGGTTATTCTCGGAAAATCCGTGACACGTGCTCCGGTTGCAACCAGGACATACTTTTGCGTCCCATGTTTGTGTTAATATTCGCGGTTAGTCAAGTTTAATTCTGCGACATTGTTCAATAGTTTTAAAAATTGTTGAATAAAATCTTAAAAAGGTTCCGTGAGCTACAGAAGCTTATATGTATAAGCACTTATGTTATTATAACAAAATCAAATTAAATGCATCGGGAACGCTTATCATTGTAAAATATTTGAGACATTACAATGACCACATGGGTTTTTATTAATATTCTAAGTAATTTTTGATATTTTATTGGTTAATTTCTTAAGATATCTTTATTTCTCTATTCTGCTTCAAAGAAACTTTGTTTTTCGCAAAAAGACAAGTGAAAGATTCGATATTTGAATATAATTCAAAAATACAATGATTGAAGTCAATAAGAAATCTGAAGTGACAGACGCCTGTTTATTTTCTATCGGGAATCATATAATAAAGATATTCATCAATTTACAGTTAAGTAATGTAAATAGCAAACTGTATTAGGGATATTATAGTAAATGTAATAAATGTTTCCGTTTCAAAGAGATATCATTTCATAACATTAACGATTAAAGCTTACTGAAATCATTGGCTATAATTTAATGAAACTGGCTTCAAAGAGCGGAACGATTCATAGATACTACGATTATTATGGAGTTATATTAAGCATATTAACATGTTTGCTATTACTCTTAGTGAGGTATTTAAACTCGATGTTATGTATGTATTTATTTCAAACCAATAATTCCAAAACTGTCGCGTCCACTAAAACAAATAATGTTCGCAGCTTCAATGGGAATGCATAACAATGTATCCTATGTAGGATGTACTGGTTCGATCCTAACTTTCGCGAGGTTCAATTCCTGTCATACATCGGAGAAGTGATCCGCAGAGAAAGCTCTTAGCACGGAGTAAATATTTTAACTAGCAAGGATCGCATTTTCGAAGATAACCACGAGCAAATGCCGTAATTCTATCAGTTACATGGGCATTAGACAGTGACACTGTTCAAATTTGTCGCCAGAGAACACGCTTCGAAACTGTTGGCCTAGCACACCGCAAGCGTAAAATTATTTTCATAATCTCCTAAGTCAACAGAAAAAATCTGATTGACGAGCTACTCATTTCTGTTTCGAGAAAGCATTATTTTATAGTGTAAATTGTTAGTATATTGTTCGTAGAAAAAATTCAGTTAAGATTTATTCATTCTTGAGTGTTTAATATTTATGAAATTTAATATGTTTCAACTCGAATTAATTAAATCTAATAGCAGACTTTATTGCTCGAATATTTAATGTTTATCAAATTTAACATATTTTCAATTAAATGCATTGAATTTGATGACAGGTTTGATTTTGATATTTGAAACGTAACGTTTTAAAGAAATCGAAAACCGTTCAACGTAATAACTTTATAAGGGAAATTCATGAAATTAATTATGTATGAAGATCCGACACCGTTAAAAATATTGCTGCAATAACGAATTTGATACTATTAATTTCCATCGTAATTAATTGCTCGGTGGTACGTTAATCGATCACGCCTCGACACGGTACAATTATTTATCGCTGACGTTTTCCATTTCAATCTCGAGAACCAGCATGCAAGTGTAATCAAGCATAAGGTTTGATTTCTTCTTATTTCAGAGTGAAAGACTTCAATCTATCACCACTGTAGTTCCTAATTTCCAGTTACTCGTTCATAGAGCCCTTGCTGCTGGAAAAATTAAATCGCGAGTCATTGTTTAACCAATACGAATTTATCATTTGTAATTCTAATCGTAAAAGTAATATCATATCGATAATGGCAACAATAAGTTATTCCATTGCCATTCAATAAAGTTTATTACTTAATGATAATAGTGTTAATAATAATAATATCAATTATAAAATTAATTAGCATTATTACTATTGTTTCGTTTTTCTAGTACAATTTCTAATTGATATTTAATTGTTCGACATGAAAATAAACTGAAAGACAACACAAGTTAGTGATTTATGATTGTTACTTCAAATGACAAAATATTTCTAAAGATTCAATCGCCTATTTCAATACTTTCTACTAAAATATTCAATTTTATTTTGAAAATTCCCATATCACCTCATAATTTCGTATATTTATTTTCTGTTTGAAAGTAACAAACTACACAATGTAATTATAATAAATTATTAACAGCATTATCAGAGTCTTGTTTGGTTAGTTACTGTAGACTAGTCTGTAACAATTGAAATTAACATAACAATTATATAATACTATATTGCACGTATCACGTGAAATTATATTAATATGACCGTCAATCAGATTAATTGTATATAAGTGACCATAACGATATAAATATCGCGACGTACAGATTTATAACATAAAGACAACAAAAAAGCATACTTGAATAATAAATCATTGATATTAATAACATATACTTATTACAAATAAAATAAAAGATACTTATATGAAGCTCACATACTTTTTGAAACAATTAATGTATAAATGACTTCTTTAAAAGTTGTAGAAAATTGATTTAAATTTCATAAAGTTTGTCTTTTATAAAGTCGGACAGAAGATTGAGTATTTGATGAAGTATTAACAAATTTGTATTCCTTGAAATTGTTCTTAATAGAATCTGTAATATATTTATGCAATATGCATTTAATATTTGGAAAAGTTCTGCGCATCGAAACGCACATAAACAAATAAAAATGATGAAGACGCTTAATTATCAGTAGCAACTTTGTCGTAATGAATGCCCTTAATCCTCTTAGAATTTTAAATTGATTACCTGATTGAATTGCATATTCCCCCAGCTGTAACTGTGAAAAAATTATTCAAAAAATTTCAAAAAGAAGACAAAAACGAAAAACAACGTAACTCGTATACATTTTTAATAGTTCATAATATTATTGAATCATAAATCATGTTTACATGAATTTATAATACTAACATTAAAATTTCAGGAGAACAACATACTATCGATAAACATTTATTTTAAGCAAATAATTTAATTGAAACTGTTCAACATCCAAACACTTTTACAACTATATTATTAGAATTAGATTACCAATAAACAGTTGGTTACTGATTCCAGCCGGCCGGATGGTTAAAAGTAAAGAGGGGCAAGGGGATTCGGCCACACGCTCCACCTCAGCTCGTGGCTCGACCAGTAACAAAGACGGGCCGAAACCAATTCCACCATTACTATCGGGCCGAGAGCTACGAGTTGGACGTCTCCTCTTGCCCCTCTTCACTTTTAAGCTATTGGCCGCCTGAGATCATGTCAGTAACGCACTGTATTTATTTCGCAATAAAATATTTAAAAAATATTTATGTTTTATTTAATCGTATATTCAATTAATGTAGATGGAGATTAAAATTTTTTTAAATGAAAACAAAAGATGCATGACAAATTTCAGAGAATTACATTATATCGCACCACGGATTTCTACAATATCAACTACTGGTAATTTTTCAGATTTTATATTGCGTTTTCAGATCTCTAAAAAAAAAAATTACACAATATAGTCCACATATTTCACACATTATTTCAGTTACCATTGAACTCACACGCACCTACATATTCACGTGTTTGTTTTTTATTGCGATCGAGAAAAATTAGTAAAATATTAATAAAAATGTTGGAACGCACTTTCGGTCAGACGATGCAGCGTACATCACAACCAGCACTTTACTACCGTCAACTGAAGCATCAGTTCCATTCATTTTTTACACGTATGTGTGAGTGTGCGAAATATTTATAAAATGAAACATAAACTTTAATCAGTATTAATATAAATCGTGTAATACCTTTTATTTTTCGCTTTATAAATTGTTTAAATAGAAAGCTGAATTTGTTAACAAATTCAACTTTTTAAAACAGTCTATAAAAATTAAAATGTTTACAGCAGAAAAATATTCACAGTTTAATTAATAAAAATACACAAGAAATTTGTGTATACTTAAACTTTTCCAGGCTTTTTTGAAAAAGTAAAAGTAGAAAGCAAGTAATTGTCTTTACATTTAAATGTTAATGATTCTTCATGAGAAAAATGAATCATGAATATTATTAACGAACCAAAGTATTTTACTATCATAATTATTGTTAACTTTCCCGTTCCTTAATTTAAATGCGTTATTTAAGGTCATAGAATATAAAAACAACGAAGATAACCTTGATATCTAATTCTCACTCAAATTATTTTTACTAATTTTGAAATATTTCTCTTTGAATATATTATAATCATTCCTTGTGTCTCCATATAATTTATAAAACAAAATAATTCTGTCTCTGCGTTAATTCGAAATTCAGACTTACGAGCATCACATGCACTAAGTCTAACCGAACGAGTCTCATTAATCATTGACTCACGCTACAGTCGACTTTAACCAAAGTGTTAACAATAACGAAGTAACTTTCATAATCCCTATTCGAATTTCCTAAACACTTATCTACTCGCTAAAACCAAACAAAACACTTTACTGAAATTTGCGAGTCATCAATAACATAAATTCATCGTAAAATACATCCTACAGCTACATACATCCTACATCCTACGTAAAGAAAGCAATATCATTTTCCTTTGTAGCGTGTTAATACGCGAGGCAACGTTCCGAGCAGAGATTATTTTTGCGTTTAAACAATTTACCAATGGGGCTGAAAGCAAACTGGAAGAATATTCCATCCTGTTCCGATTGCTTTAGAAACTTGAGCGCGTCGTCTGCATTTCCGCAGTCGCGGTGCGTCACCTGCATTGCCGTAGACTGAGCCAGGATTTTACGTCGCCCCGGCGGCTTCCCGAAGGAAGATTGCCACGATGGCGACGGCGACGGCGATGAAGAAACCTTCGGCTCGTAAATACGCAAGATATGCCGTAAAGTTTAACGATTCCAAGTTCCACACTTGGCCCCCGCGGTTCCTCTTCGCGCCACGAGGGTTGCGGAGAGGGGAGGGCAGCAGGTGTCGAAAGTGTCATAAACCCTCGGCTGGAATGGTGGTGATCACGGCTATGAGTCGATAAATTTCGTCCTGTGAACCGATAGTATGCCGCGTGACTAATAATCGCTCTCAAGTCACTAAATTCGCCCGGGTTCGCCAAAGGCTAGTTCAGTGAGAGACAACTGAGAGCCGCGCTGGGGGGTATTTGTTTACCAAATGTGGTAGAAAGTTCCTTTTCATAAATATCCCCAAAACCAAAAAGAAGTATACATTCAGTTAAATAACCATTTGGTTATAATGTAGGATGATGTGTTCTCATATTTGTTATTTATTAACACGACTATACAGCTTTAAGGAAAACCTCGAAAAGATTAAATGCTAATATAATTAATTGCAACCTTACTGACTTTACAACTTAAATAATTCCAAGTAGGATTAAGTGTACTATGTATGTATTTGAATATTACCAAATTTCATGTCGATATAAAGAACAGGTTCTTAATTACACGTTATTTAACAGTTGTTATGTTCACCCTCAATTTCAGAAACGAGTTTAGTAGAGTTCAGTGTTCTGTTTGGTATCACTGGAAAGGGTAAAGCCTAACCTTCAGTAAAAAACAAAAATTGGCTGTTACTATCTGCTACTGCAGTAGCTATGGAAATTTTTATTTAAAATAACACTCGCGGAGCGGTATTTACATGAATAGGGGTATTTTAAATTTAAGACTTATTATATGCAAAGTGTATAAAATGGTTAATTAACTGGCTTTTTGTTGACTATGTAGAATAAGGAGTATTCATCAATTTACTGTTGCTTCATGAAACAAACACGAATAAAAATGTATTAACACTTTTTGCGAACATTAAAACGTAACATCATTCTTGCAGAAAACTGTAAAAGATACAAGTTCATTACTTGCAATAATTTGTCCATTTAATATTAAATTTACATCAAATAAGCATCAAATGACATATTTCTTTTTAGATGTATTACACGTCACAAATTATCAAATTTTCAGAAATAAAACTCCATATCTCGTACATCAAAGACTTCGATTTTCTGCAAGTATATGCCTGTAGACAGTCAGAGAAATAAAATACAGCTCTTGAAACAGTCCGTGGACAAATTCTTGGCTTGTATTCCGCTTGCCGCTGGGGTGGAAAACAAGAGACAATAACTGAAGACAAATGACGAAAGAAGCATGCTAGCGAGCGACACGTAGTTCAGTTTCATCACAGTCTTCGAGCAATAAACGTATTATTCACAGCGCGTCTTCCAGTTTCCTTCTCGGAGAAGATCGTTTTCATGCTGATAAACTTGGGCTAAAACTGTACGTCTCCATAATCGTTTATTACAATATATCTGCCTGTTTCTTTTTCTACAAATTTTGAGATATGTATTATATAATAATAATCGAACAAAAGCCAATAACGTAAATCAATGTTTATTGCTGTTATAATCCTGTCGCTATTTAAATTGTGTTCACATGAAAATGAATTTCGATTTCGACACATATTGTGTTGCGTCGCTAAATCTCTTTAGGAGGGTTATTGACGACACCTTCTGCGAGGCACATTGGAGCCCTGAATATTTTTTACCATAGCAGAAATAAAAGCCCAAGGAACCATTACTTCAATAATTTAGTCGTATTTGCTTCGGCACGTTTTGCCAGTTTGTAGACTTACCGTAACTTTAACTTACATCTGTTTGCCAGAAGTCGAGGCGATCCTTGGTTTTATTACTCGCTATGGTCAGTGTCAAGAACGTTCAAGACCCTTGCGTGGGTCACTCGGGGGCTGCAATCGGCAACCCCCTCCAGGATCACCGGTTGAGTCCCACTCGGACAAATTTTGTACTCCCCTACCAAAAAAGGTTTATAAAACCCACGCAAGGTACAGAGACGAGAGACACAAGAAAAATTTTGAACTAGACACGAGACGGAACATAGACGTCGTTGTATACTCTCGCCGCTGACGATTATTATTGAACTAACCAAAAATAAACACTAAAGTATTTTTCACTGAAGTAATTAGATACAGTCCACTTTCCAAACAGTTCGCACAAAGTTAAGTCGGCGTGCGACGTACGGGTTTCACTATAAGATTTTCGAATAGAAAACGCGTACACAACATATTGCAATAATTAATAATATTATTATAATACGTAAACACAGTTCATTTTGATGCAAAGACTAAGTTCAATTTACTTCGAATAGAATAATGTATCCTTAATGACATTCTCCTTTCATTAGATCTAAATTTACATACTCTAAACCACATCAAGCTCCTCGTTTGGAACCGACGAATTACACTGTGGAACAAATTTGAACTTTTTTTGCTTTTTACAATAACCACTAGGTGATTCTTATAGGGTTCCTTACCCTAAATACGAATCCGAAAACCAAATTTCTGGGTCACGTCCAGTTTTCGAGAAAACTGGGTTTTTGTGAAAACGGTCGAATTTTTCAGAAAACCAAGTGTTACGTGAAAACTAAAAACGATAGCCAGTTAAAATTTATCGCAGAAAATAAAGGAGACTTGCCCGAACACGTAGCTTTGAAAATTTTGAATTTTTCTTATCATTAAATGTTTGTAAATGATGATCAAAGTATAAAAAAGAGTAGATGCGCGTACTTTGTATGCACTTCTGTTACATTTCTACGAAAAGTGGGTTGGCTAGAACGAATTTGCTATGCGCCATTGGATTCTGCAGACATTTCTGAAGAGGTAACCCCCCGCGGGAAGCGTGAGATCGGTTTTTCTTTGGCATAGGGTAAGAAAATGTTCACGAAGAGCGCGTGCACTGAACGTTTTAAATAATTTGATGTTTAATATAATAATTTAATATAATATAACATAAAGGAAAAATATCATTGTAATCGGTTTATTACATGGTACATCTAATGATATTCTGAATTCAAATCGAGTATTAAATTTGACGTAAAAAGCTATTACACAAAGTAGAATCTACAATGGATGTTTACTAAAGTATTTTTAAGTTAACACTAAAACTACTGAGTATACCTGAATATTCGTTACAGTTCCAGTAAACTTAATTAATTTTCAAAAACATTTCAGATATTTATTACCTTCAAGATATTAATAATCGAAGTGTTTAAATAGTTTTACATTATTTTTTGCTTCGAACATAAATAATTTAGACAAAAACATTATAACACTAAAGTTTGAGTAAACTCAGACATTGCGGTTGCTCAACGTAGGGTTAACACGTAAATAATGGTGATAGGTAAAACAAGAAAGTAAATGAAAAAACTTGTAATTTTTTGGTTTCATTTCGCAACATCTGTTATGTGAGTAGATATAACAGTTTGAAAAAGCGTGATAAAGTGAATCGATGAAAAATATACAATTCGAAAGAATATCGCGGTAAACCGAGCTGGGGCTGAACGTAGGATCGTTAACCGAAATCTTACTATACTTTTTTGTGGATAGTCTACACATAAAATTCATCAGTCTGGACTAGTCTTATCTTCCCAGCCAATTTTTTGATCGTCCAACTTGGAATTGGCCAGACCGGATCCAATTCTTCACAATTTCCCAAATTTACTCGTGAGCGTATTTGAAAACTTTACGCGTGCCCGGGATCTGAAATTACCTTGAACATTTGCGACGTCCCTCGAAGTTCAATCTCGCTACCATGAAGTTGGACGGACCGAGGCCATCGATCAAATCGAAGAACTCGAATGACAGTTAAAATAAAGCTGGCTACTGAGGATCAGCGATAAAACGTTAACGTTAGGGACTTGGGTTTGACCTATTCGCGTCCCAATGAAACTACGTCGATCGAGATTTATGCATAAACGAACAGCGTATTGGATGTTCCTGCGATAGATAGGAAGCGAGGATGGGGAAGGTTCAATTTTCGGAGCTTCTTTACTCGCGATAGCTGCGAGTTTAGGGAAAAGAGTTCTCGGCAATAGAGAGAGCTATCGATTTAGATGCTGGAGGTAGATAGCTATCCTTGGAGAAAAACTTGGAATAACCTAATATGACAGGAACCACTAACATGGAGTCTGCATTGAGTACAGTCTAAACATTATTCCTGCTACCTGCGCAAAATTGATTAAATATTTTATCTTTTAAATAGTACTCACCAGTGATGACAAATTATATAATAAAAAATAGCAGTAATTATATCATAAAAGTAATGATATCAGGAGGATATTCAAATAATAATACATAGTATGCTAGTTGTGTTTAAAATTACGAAAGAAATTATTTTGATATTTAATACATGATAAGTTGGATCACATTATATCTTGCATGCCTGTTGCGTATTTGCTCAACATCTATTTATCGTTTAAATGTATTCTATTTTCCATTTGCATGTTATGTTTAAAGAATATAAGCCGACGATAGTGGCAGAAGTTTTTTATTGGATTAAATAATTCTGTCAGGGTCCCTTGCTATACGATACCGTAGGAGTTCTCATATCCTTCCACATATCTTACCGTTTCCATCCGTTCTCTTTCCCCTTTCGAAGTAAATAACCCTTGTTGTACTTCGCTTTACCTTGGAATGAAATAGAATCTCCAGTATCAAAAGCAGACAACCGCCTCCTCTGATATATGACGAACCGAATAAAAATCGATTTCGATACCTTTTCCACTCTCACGTCTGTTGCGATACAATTTTTTCTGAGGCCATACCTTCACATGTGACTTCGATGTTTGAACATTGATTTAAAGTAACTTCATTCAACGTGTTTAAGGTGAGTGCTTCATAAAAGTACTCCCTTTAAATCTTTTATTCATACATAATTAAGATATTTATACATTTAATTTAAGTACCGTTTATAGCTTTTAAATGAGAAATTTATGAAGTACGAAAACGTTTATTATTTTTGAACTGTATGTAGAAAATATTCTGCAAAGTTTTCCATTGACTTTTAATAAAGTATGGATCACACTTTGAAATAGTGTAAAGTAACGTATATTTGTTTCTTAACACTAGAAATACCGCAGTCGTTAAAATAGCGGGTTCCAATTTTCTTATTTCGCAATTTTTGGTATCTTTAAAGTGTGAAATATTCGGAATAATTTAAAATATAAATAGGTTCACTTGAATACTATACTGAAAATATGAGGAAACCAGAAAAATGTATCGTTACAATTTTTATAATTATTACACATTAATCATATTATACGCTCGGTAGTGTTAAAACATTATTTTATTCAGTTGAATCAATCCAAACACCATTAATACACGTATTTTAAAAATTGTGTATGTCACAGGTATTACAATTAATATCACGTATCACAATTGATATTAAATATATGTAATTACACTATGTTGCTGAGTCTTAAAAGAATTTGTGGCAATATCTGAATAATAATTATATTTTACTAGACTGGTATATCGAAATTTTTATTCAAACAAATATGGAAATCACTGCAATGTTTTCATGCGAAATTACAATATGTGTGTAATCAAATAAAATTATTCAGAACTTTGGGTAACAATTCAACCATTACATACATTGTTTCAATGAAATAGAGGTACGAAAATGTATTAACATTTTCATTGAATCAAACGTAAAAAACGTTGAAAGCTCTTTTTGCAAAATTGCAAAACTTCATCGTTAATTTTAATCATGTTTATCTTTCCGGAACAGTAGGAGCGTAGGAGCGTTACAAACTTTACCGGAACAAAGCAAACCGATTGTTCTGCCTTCCATACTGGAATCCAGAAATTTGTATTATTTTCCTTTATAAAACTCCAGAAAGGATATTTGTTGTGAAAGAAACTTCTCAGTCCTTTAAAACTGTTTGAAAATTGTATTAAACTAACTCTTTAATACTCTACGTAATTAAATTTACAAGCAAATTCATACTTTTGTAAATTGGTTCATGAAAGTATGAATTTTAATAAACATAGGCATTTTTATGGTAATAATGACCTTTAGTAAACTATTGCGTCTAGACTAATTAATAAACTACAATGTAACGAATGACAAACGTTTTCTATAACGTACCTATTTTATAGCGTTCTTTTTCACCACTTTCAGAATAATCTTATTCTTTTCTGTTCCATTTTGTCTGATTATTTAGAAATCGATTTAAGAATGAAATGTCGTTGAACTGAAAGTTTTTATGGACATTGTACTTTATCGGTGTATCGGTTTGATATTGAAGATTAATTTGCTCATTGAATCGCTTCATTTTCGAATCACATTTTATTCAGCTACAAGAGAGAAATTATTTGAGTTGAATTAATGAGATAGAACAGCCGTGTAATGACGATACGACCTTCGGAGCATTGGGCCGGCAGAAATATTATGTCTGCACCTCCGCAAATACGTTTGCATAGATAAAAAGTTTGATTTAAAATATAAGACCTGTTACTTGATTTTCCAGCAACGTTATGATAACGCAGTTACTTCGAAAGTTAATATTTTCGTTACGAGAATTTATGAAATTTGTGTCTATAAATAATTATACTTTAATATAAATGTGTAAAAAATTTAAAAAAGCTTGGGAATGTATTATTTAACCCATTTCCGTATAATTTATTTCTTATCTGTGATTGGTATCACTAGTTTGTCGTTAATAATGCATTGAAAAGTGTGGTAACTTCTAGACATATTCTATGGCCATGTTTTCCGTAAAGTATAATAACTGATAACAGAAGAATAATATTTCATTTGAATTCAAAACAATTAAGTAATATTTATGCTTGTTAAATTCCGTTTAAAGTCTCCATCACGAATCTGACACGTTATTATAAAGCACTGGTTTAAAGAAGTAAGAATTTTACACTTTTAAAGAAATATAGGGCAAATATTAATAATATCATAATAATATTAGAAAAATATATTTGAAGGATTACTGCTCGAATCACGTCGGTCTTTAAAGTACCGCATTCATAGTCGGTAAACAATTGGCATGAAAAGACCATTTCTCAGTGGATGTAATACTTTTTGTTTAAAACCATCCATTGTTTTATGAACTCTTTCAATGAAAGGTTACCATTATCATGAGGGGCTCCGCTGGCAACAAGTCTTAAGACCTTCGACTTTTAAAGAATGTCCCATCGTTGATCAATGTCGCTGACCGTGAAAAGATTAATTCTTCCCATGTGCAATGGGAAACTCGAATGGGTACCCAGTTCTATCCCCTACACCTTCCTCTTTTTTATTCACGTTTGGAACAGAGTCACAGCGTCTGTTGACATCGATTGTTAGAGGGATTCAATTCTGTTTGATGTTATTGTCCTCCGTGATTGAAACGCCATCAAACTGAATTTGACGTAGACCAATGTTCGCTTCGAACTGGACAGATTCTCTGGGAGATTCAAAAATGGAAAACAAAATACGCTTTCATACGTACGCTGTATAAATCGAAGCGTGAATTGTGGTGCAAATGAATTTTCGCGACCTAACACGTTGCATGAATTAACCCTAGGATGATCAAAGAGAGCCCCCTTGAACCCACCTCATTGAAAATTTGAGGAAAATATCAATTCTCTCATTTAAACAAATCTCATAAAATTATTTATTGTTGATTACACTTTTAAGAGTGTTACTGAATACACGATTTTTGTTTAATAAAGGTATTAATAATTATTTAAACGATAAACGATACGATCACGCTTCTGCTACTGACTTGTGGATCCGTAGAGTCGAATTAAGTTTATTTGTTTATTTTTATTCTTTTTATTTCTTCCTTAGAAACATAAACACGACGTGATTACATCATTCAGGCATTTTATAATACGAAATTAGAATTGAAACGAATTAATTAAAATGCATATTAATGATAGATGTACGAATTTAAGCACTACAGACTTGTAGAAAGTGTAGAAAATATAAAAAGAACCAAGTTAAAAAGGAAACATAATGCTAACGACAATAGGGAACAACCAACGAGAAGAGGACGCTGCTGGAAGTGCGTATTACATGCAATAAATAAATGAATTAAATATAATATATCTAGACTGAAACAATTCTGTGTTAGATACAAAAGATTTGTTTGTAATAAGCATTCGAATGTTACAGAAATGTATAATAAATGTATAGCATTAGATATATTAAGTTCTGGTTAATATCAAAAACCTAAAAGATAAAACCATATTAAAACGTCAATAGTACATGAATTTTTCTTTTACATCATTTCCCTGCCTATGTGCACAGCTGTACGCTTGCAATATATGTGTACAAATTTTTAAATAAAAGAAATATAAAAAACCGCATTATTTATGGAATGACCTCATATATGTTTTACATATCATACATTATAATTACTTTTTAAAAAAGTTTCGTGTATCTTTATTTTTAAAAATAAAAGGAATATAAAAAACTGCATTATTTATGGGACGACCCAATATTTAACACGTCCAGGACCACGTGTACCACATACGCTACACGCTAATTTTTGTAAGAAAATATATTTAAGGGACACATGGTCACGAATAGCGGTATACGTTACAAAACAGCGAAAACAAAGAAACAATATCAAAATATATAAAAATTACTAAAAACTGGAATATGACAATATTTTATTTTAACAAAACAATAGAGTTCATAAGTAAGGTATATCCGAAATTTCCGATGGCATGGAACGTGTTAAATGATATATTTCCATTGAAACTATAATAAACTCAGGTAGGCTTTGCGAGCCCTCTTGCTTGGTCATTCGTGTAATAGCTCGAAGCTTGATCGTCCTAGAGTTAAGGTGAACAATCGATAAACGTTTGCTCCAAATCGATCCCAGTCCAATTTCAAATTACTGAAACCTACATTTCCTTTATTCTTCCTTTATTGATTAAGCTCAGGGAGTTCTTACAAAGTACCAAGCATCGACCGTTGGTGTTCGACGTTCTATCTCGCTTCCGCTCGCATACCTATCCTCTTATTAGTCAACCTTCGTTCGAGTCAATTCCTAGGAACAAACCGCTGCCGTGTCCACAAGAATTTCATTTCCAGGGAATTCCGCGAATTCAATCGAGCACCGCAGTATTACGAATGGAAACACGAAAAATTACTCCTCCCGAATCCTCCACTTTTTCGCCTTGCGTTCGGAGCAATTAATTGCTGTCAACTGGCGATCATCAATCACCGGCGCAGCGTGTACATGTAAATACGCTTAAAAGAATTATGACGGAGTGGGGCGTAATGTCCGGCCATTTCGCAGATTTCAATTGGCACCCGTACAATCCGTCGCTTTGACAAGCCCGGGGCCAGTTGTTACAGTGAAAACAGTGCGCGGCACCAATCGCTCGTTGAATTGCGAATAAATAATCGGACTACCGCCGACTGAATCCGTTTCCAGCGATTCGATATAAAATGCCCTGTTTCTGGCGGGAAGGGACAAAACATTTTTACCGGCGAACAGCGCGGGCTTAAAGCAACATTATTCCGGGGAAATATGGGCGCGACGAATTCGCGCTCGCACCTGTCTCGCACGTCTGTGTCGCGGCGCGGCATAACGAGTTTGTCGTATTTTATAAAATGTTTCGCTATGCCTCGCGCGCGGAGGAAATGTCGCCTGGCCGACGGGCAACAATTTGACGAAGCTCGCGGGCCGAATTTATGGACGACGTATGACAACCAAACGCGTATTTTATAGTCACGCGAGAACATTCATTTTAATCCGGTGAGCGGATGCTCGCCGACAACGCAAGCTAATATATGACGCATCAGGAACCATGTGCTGCGCCGACTCGACCAACTATATTAATATGTATAATTAATACATTTTTTGTACCCTTTGCTCCCGAATGATGCGCATAGGTACAATAAGACCCCGGACTTGCGTTCCAATTGGTTTCGGAGTCGGTGACGTAAGTTGAAAAAGATGTAAGTCGGGGTACACAGAGTAGACATGTATGTACAGTATGCGAACATATATATTTGTACATGTATTTATTAGATTAAGGGATACATTTTCTTTTAAACGTATAAAGATGCTAGAAGAGATTACATTTAACGAATGTTTCTGAAGAACCGAAAAGATCACGATGTTCACGAATAATGCTGGAACAGACTGGATGGCCTTCTTTTATTGCCAAATAAAATACGTTCCTTATCTGTAAGAAACATCCTCACAGCTGTTTTTGGCAAAACGTGAAGCAAGAAATATTGATTAAAAACAATTGTGTACCGTGTTATGTAGAGACGACGTAATTGCAAAATGACGTAAATCGAGAGCATGTAACTAAATCACGGGCATTTTAACTCTTTGCGATCGGTACCGCTACAGTGGCGACATTTACCATTTCTTTTCAAAATCGTTGTCGCCAATATGGCGACGTGATCTGTTTTTCTCAGTACAGTGTTATTTTACGGTCGGGGGGTAGTGTAAGTATTTATTATTCTTTATAGTATTTATATTCAACGGAATACATTAACTTCATAAAGTAACCTGTATATTTTATTATCCATATATTTATTATAAATCAGCTATAGAAAAATAACTTTAAGAATATATGTTTGCTTCAACTCGTTGGTAGTGTCGCCAGAAAAATGTACCGATAAAGGATTTTATTACCAGAAAGCTAGAAAACGTTTAGGTAAAGGAAAATTGTACCACACGGGGATCTTTGTTATGGCTGACAGCTTAAGTGATAATTAGCTATCAAGACATGTTTTTTGGTTAATTAGTGCACAGCCGTAAGTTTTTTTCACAAACTTCATATTCAAAAAATATATATATATTAAGGATATAATTCAGGGACGAGAGGGTTGATGTGCAGTCAAATTAACCCTTGACGATCGACAATTCATTGGTAATATTCGTCTCAACTATGGAAACAATAAAATGTTAGATAAATGTAAGGAAACCATTGATAAGACTTTTATTATAATATTGGATCGATGCCAAACTTTTGACGGTTTTTAGTTTGAAACAGATAACATTTGTTTTCAAACTATCGTAACATGTATAAAGGACACTTCTTCCTTCGTTTTTACTTAGTTTTGGTTTAACCGGCAAACAGTTGAGCTACTAGACTAAATCTAAAAATTAAAATCGTCAAAACTTTTACATCTGCTCAATGCAATGGAAAGTATATTTCAAACCACAGTAAGTATGATGAATATAAATGGAAATAAAATTTTATACATTTTTGCGTATTTTAGTCTTTACTGGCAAGGGCTAGTAATTCTGGAATCATGGTGATTAAATTATTGGTTGAAA